>NW_006286225.1:392985-399746 GCF_000327345.1 Myotis davidii
CCTAAAAGACAATCAATGACTTGTTGGCTTGAGCTGTAACTGAAGAAATAACTAAACATTCTCATTAGGATTCATGTTTTTCAAACTCACAAAATAAAGTTTTTAAATAAACATACCCAAATTCTTTTGCCACTTGCATAATCTAGAATTAGCCTATTACTTTTCATTATAATATACTAGAGGCCCGATGCACAAAATTCATGCAAGAGTAGGCCTTCACAGCCACAGCGGCTGCCTGGACCCCTCCCTCAAAGCCGCGGCAGCTTCCTCAATCCTGCAGCTGCAACCCCGGCTTCATCCAGAAGGACATCTGGTCTAATTAGCATATTACCCTTTTATTATTATAGATCATATTCTCTTATAAATTTGAATATTGTTAGACTTTGGAAATTTTATAGAACAATACAATAAATATTTTTAATACCTTACAAATTTCAACTTTTTTATATAGTTCAATATTCTCATCCAGGGCAATCTTGTCTCCCAGGTACATTTGACAATCTCTGGAAATATTGATTCTCACAACTGGAGATTTCTACTGGCATCCTTGGTAAAGGCCAAGGACTCTACTAACCAGCCTACTATATGCAGGATAGCCCTCCAAAACAAAGAATTACCAATAGTGTCAACATTGTTCTAGCTGATAGGAAATCAAATTAGTTCTTGTTACTGCTATGCCTTATAATCCAGTAAATAAATTATTTTTTCTTCTATGTCTCTGGATCTATATTTTGTGGAACCTCAGAGAGAAGGCAGGGGAGGATAGGTGGGTGTGAAGTGATCAATCAACGAACTTGTATGCATATATGCATAATCCATGGACACAGACAATAGAGTGGTGAAGGCCTGGGGGGGGGCGGGGTGCGGGTGGTTGGGGATAGGCTAGAAGAAGTCAATGGGGGGGAACAGGGGACATATGTAATACTTTCAACAGGAAAGATTTAATTTAAAAAATAATACAATAAATTATTTTTCTTTACCCCTACATACCTACATCAAATATATATTATATTGTATCACACCTACTATAGAATTACCTGGATTGATTGTTTAAATATAAGCTTCTTGAACCCTTGACACTGAATCTCAATTGTTGGAGAAATGATGAGGGCATTTACATCTCTATCTAGACCTACTGCTTTTCCTGGATTCAAAACTTTGAAAGTCAAAAATTTTCTTTCTTTTATATAACAAAGTATTTCTTTTCCCACACTTAAACTCTAGAAGTTATGGTCTGTTTCCTTAAATAATTCAGAAAAATAAAAACAGGTACAATATTCTAGTTATAACAATAACATTAATCATTGAAAGTTACACTGATGCTGGAAAAGATGTTGGAGTTCATTTATAAAAATCTCTAATTTTGTTTGATAGTTTATTTTGTTCATTAGATTTCACATACACGTGAAATCGCATGGTATCTGTGTTTCTCTGACTGGCTTATTTCACTTAGCATAATACTCTACAGGTCCATCCTTGCTGTCTCAAAAGGTAAGATTTCCTCCTTTTTTATGGCTGAGAAATAGTCTATTGTGTAAATACACCATACCTTTTTATCCATTCATCTACTGATGGGAACTTGGGCTGCTTCCAAATCTTGGCTACTGTAAATAATGCTGCAATGAACATAGGGGTGCGTGTCTTTTTCTGAATTAGTGTTTCAGGTTTCTTCAGACATATTCCCAGTGGTGGAATCACTAAGTCATAAGCCAGGTCCATTTTTAATTTTTGGAGGTAATTCTATACTGCTTTCCACAGTGCCTGCACTAATTTGCATTCCCACCAACAGTGCACCTGGGTTCCGTTTTCTTCACATCCTCACCCAACACTTGTTTGTCACTTTATTGATAACTAGAGGCCCGATGCACGAAATTAGAGCAAGGGCCTTGGCTCCTGCTGATGCAGCAGGCGGGGGCCTCTGCTGACTTTGACTCGTCTCCCACCCACCACAGCTTTGTCTGAAAGGAAGGATGTCCAGTCTAATTAGCATATTAGGCTTTTTTTGTCATAGCCTAGAAACCTGGTGCACAAAATTCTTGCACTCGGGGTGGGGGAGTCCTTCAGCCAGTCCTGTGCCCTCTCGCAGTCCAGGAGCCCTCAGGGGATATCCAACTGATGGCTTAAACCCCCTCCCCACGGGGCTCCCACTGCTGCTGCTGCGCTCACCAGCCATGAGGCCAGCTGTTGGCTGAGTGGCACTCCACCTGTCATAGCAACTGGTCAACTAGACTGCCTGCCCCGTGGTGGTCAGTGTACATCAAAGCGAGCAGTTGAGTGGCCTCAGCATATCATTAGCATATTATGCTTTTATTATAGGACTAGAGGCCTGAAGCACGAAGATTCCTGCAAGAATGGGCCTTCCTGCCCTAACCAGTTTGGCTCAGTGGAACATCCCCAGTGGGGAGTGTGCAGGAAGCAGCTGATCAATGTTTCTCTCTCATCGATGTTTCTAACTCTCTATCCCTCTCCCTTCCTCTCTGTAAAAAAAATCAATAAAATATATTTTTTAAAAAAGAAGAAAAAAGAATGGGCCTTCCTTCCCCTGGCTGCCAGTACCGCCTTAGCTCTGGCCAGAGCCAACTTTCCGCCTTCACTCCGGCCCAGAGGCACCTTTCTGCCTTCACTCTGGCCCGGAGCTGCCTTTCCACCTTCCCATGCTGCCCAGAGGCCCAGAGCAGCAGGGGCAGGGCGGAACGCCTGCATCATCACCATAGCGATGACACAAGCGTCCTCCCTGCCCCCAGCCTCTCAGCACCTGCATATGCAAATTAACCCGCCATCTTTGCTAGATTAATTTGCACAATCACTCCTGATTGGCTGGTGGGTGTTGCGAAGGTATGGTCAATTTGCATTTTTCTCTCTTATTAGTGTAGATAGCCATTCTGACAGACATGGCATAATATCATGTGGTTTTAAATTGCATTTCTTTGATGATTAGTGACACTGACCATCTTTTCATGTCCACCTGCCATCTACATGTCCTCTATTGAGAAGTATCTATTCATGTCCTTTGCCCATTTTTTAATTAGTTCGGTGTTTGGAGGTTTGCGTGGGGGGGGGGGGGGGGGGGGGGGAAGGTGTCCCTCAGCCTGGCCTGAGCCCTCTTGCGATCTGGGACCCAAGGGAGCAGGCCTAAGCCGGCAGGTGGACATCCCCAGAGGGGTCCTTATTGGTAAATATGCTCTTCCATTCAGTGGGTTGTCCTTTCATTTTGTTGATAGTTTACTTTGCTGTGCAAAAACATTTTAGTTTGATATAGTCCCATTTGTTCATTTTTTCTTTGATTCCTTTTGCCCCAGGAAATATGTCAGAAAAATATTGCTATGAGAAATGTCTGAGATTTTACTGCCTATCTTTTCTTCTAGGATTTTTATGGTTTTGAGTCCAAGATTTAAATCTTCAATTCATTTTGAGTTTATTCTTGTGTATGGTATAAGAAGGTGATCTAGTTTCATTTTTTTGCATGTCCCAACACCAAATATTAAACAGACTCCCTTTATCCCATTTATATTCTTGCCTCCTTTGTCAAATATGAATTGATTATTAAGGCATGGTTTTATTTCTAGGCTCTCGATTCTGTTTCATTAATGCATACCAGTCATTTTCAACACTTTTGATCTCATGGCACACATAAACTAATTACTAAAATTCTGTGGCACACACAAAAATATATTTATTTCCAATCTTACAAAAAAATAGGTATACTCTGGATTCATTCACACTGGATAGTATTGTTGTATTGGCCATTGTCATTTATCTATTCCACAATCTTATAATCACTAACTAAAATATGTTTTTAAAATTTTTCCAGCACACTGGTTGAAAATTGCTGATCTGGGAGGAACCGAAGATGGCAGCATAGGTTAACACCGGAGATTGCTGCCTTGAACAACCAATTCAAATTAAGACTGAAACAGGGAACGGACAACATCCAGAACCACAGGAGGGCTGGCTGAGTGGAAATTATACAACTAGGAGTAAAGAGAATATCATATTCAGACTCAGAGGAGGTGCAGTGCTGAAGTGAAATTCTCAGGTACGGAGTGCGCGCGGAGCCACGGGCTAGCGGCGTGGAGGGCGCGGTTGTTTACAATCGGGAGGGAGCTTCAGACTCTGAGCTCCAGATCCAGGCGAGTCGCTAGGGTCTCCCACTGCAGACACAGCTGATTCTCACTGCCAATTGGCCGGGAGGTCAATTCCTCCCAGTGATTCTACAGCAACCAAGGCATAGCTAAAACAAGACTGTGCACAAAGCCCACAAGGGGGTGCACCAAGAGTGTCCACCTCAGGTAACTGGGGAGGCTGAGCCACTGGGCCCTACAGGACACCTAACACACAAAGCCACTCTCCAGCTAGTGTTCAGGTGGCTATTCAGGTTGTAATTCCAGTTTGGTTCTGGGAGGAGGTGAGTGTAACATTCATGTACTCCACCCCATCTTGGATCCACTATATTCCCATTCATCTTTAAAGTGAGGCAGGTTAGTAAGAAACTAGGAAATTCCCTGGCAAGTGGAATAAGGAAACTGAGACAAATGACTGAACCAAACTGCTGCAATAGCAAACGGTTGGAATAGCTGACCAATAACAGCCAGCTAATCCTCCCTAACCAAAGATACCTAAGAGCAGATGGAGGAAACTGAGCAAAACTCTCTCATCTTATAGATGAGAAAATTAAGATGAGAAGTGTCTGAGTTCACAGAACCATTTAGTGACCTAGTCAGGTATCTTATGTTAACTAGTGTGAAGTATGAAGAAGTGATTTCCTCCAAATCTCAGACAACAGGTAACATTTAATGGATCTTTTCTCTGTGGGGCCCTGAAATTTCCTGAGTGGTCTCTGTCAGTTATTCCTACACTTTCATTCAAGACTCTGCATTCTGCATTATGGGGCCAGGAAAACAATGTTGAATAAAGAACTTTGAGAGAGACCTGAGAACATTTTTAAGTTAATACACAATGCAGCTCAAATTAGTGTAATATAGTGTGGTTGACATAATTACAGAAACCTGAAGATATATCAGGGGGAAAGTATAACAGAAAAGGCTTCCTGTAGAAGGTGAGTTTTTAATCAGAATTTAAAGGAGGAAAACTTAATTAGGAAGAGGTAGAGAGAGCATTGTTATTGAAGAACATGGAGGCAAAAGCCAAAAATAGAAATTAGCCTATCAAATTCAGAGGACTGCAGATAATTTAAGGCTTCTGAAGCACAGAGACCATACTGGGGAGTAATCAGAAATTTGTTGAGATTAGCAAGGCAATGCAGAGAAAGGGAAAGAATTAGTAAAAGTCTCCAAGTGCCAAGTATGGATTCTCAGAACACCTGCAATTACTAAACATCCCTCTGTTTTGTTTTCTACATGGCACTATTGCCCCCTGAAATTATCATATTTATTTGTTTACCTGACTTTTGTTGGTCTCCCCAAATGCAATGTAAATTCAGCACACTGGGAGTTTGGATTGCAGTGAGGAATGTCTAGAGTCAAGGCAACCACTTTAAAATGAGTTGGACTAGTATACAGCTATAGAAATCAGAATGGGAATGGCTAAAAAGAATTAGATGAACAGAATAAATATTTACTGGGCTCAGTTTATGTGGCCTGCCCCCACCCCCATTTGGACATTGATTTCTGGCCAGAGCAGCCTTAGCAGCAGCAATTCCCGAGGAGTTAGAGCCAGAGCATTACTATAGTAGCTGATGACCCACTCAAATGCGGGAGACGCTGTCTGAGACACTGACTGGACTAGACTTGTGGGGAACTGGAGTTTGGGCAGCTGCTTGGAGATGCAAGTGACACAACCTGAAAGGTCAGAGGAGTTAATAACCTCCTCTCTGGGATGGGGAAGAGGTGAACTTTGACTCACTCATAGGAATTTTGACTAATTTTAAAGAGAGAGCTAGTACATAAATTCTTCTATTTTCCTTTCCCTCAGAGACTAGTCTGACATGCAGTAGTTCATATGTCGTCTCTAGTGATGTCCTATGAGACTGAGCAACACTTGGGGAGCTTGTTATAAAGCTGTAGCCTGGCTGGAAGTGGACGGCCTGTATTTATTTACACCTATCTTCCATTCTCCCTGCCTTGCTCCTCTTCCCCCTCGCTTCTGCTTCCCTGGCTTTGCACTCCCCAATAAAGTGCTGGCATGTAAGTTTCTCACTCAGGCTCTGTTTCCTGGGCATCCCATGCTAAGGTAAAAGCTACCCTAACTAGTAAATGAAATGCAACCCAAGCACTTGGCTGTATCTGTATTTGTGAGCAAATCCAGCAAGGTTTAGAGATGTGTAAGATGTTATTAAGTTGGCGGCATGGACTTTAAGTTGCCAGTTCATCAGCCCCAAAATTTTTCTACCAAAAATTTTTCTGGCCTCTGCTGCACCCATGTAGCAATCAATCCTCTAGAGCAGTGGTTCTCAACCTTCTGGCCCTTTAAATACAGTTCCTCATGTTGTGACCCAACCATAAAATTATTTTCGTTGCTACTTCATAACTGTAATGTTGCTACTGTTATGAATCATATGTAAATATCTAATATGCAGGATGGTCTTAGGCGACCCCTGTGAAAGGGTCGTTCAACCGCCAAAGGGGTCACGACCCACAGATTCAGAACTGCTGCTCTAGAGTTTTAGTTCGTATGACTAGAGAATAGGCAAGATTGGATATGAAGGAACCGAGGGAGAAAGAGAGGTGGGCTAGCAACATACAGAAGAGAAGCAATGGGGAAATTGAAGCAGACTAATTGCAGAAGATCAACCATTTCCCCTC
>NW_006286225.1:399969-403928 GCF_000327345.1 Myotis davidii
TTTAATTGTGAAAATTATGAAGTACAAAATGTTTTCTCAGGACATGTTTTAGGAGAGAATGCTCTGTATTCAGTAAACTGTTTCCTTTTTCTTGGGCACACAAAGGCATGTGGGCAGAAGTAAGGCGCACAACTTGGAGCCCTCGATGCAAATTCCCTGTGATTTTTCTCTTTCTTATCCATTGTTGATAAGAAAGGAAGACCAGGCCCTGAAGGGATGTTAGCTCAGAAACGCAATGAAAGGATCCTTCATCCCCGAATGACTGCTTAAGCGGAGACAACCCCTTCACCCACACCTCCGTCCTCACACTGGATGTGACCGCAACAGGAAATACACATTTTTTATATTAGGAGACTGGATTTGGGGGGATTGCTGGTTAAAACAGTGAGCCTACCCAGACTAGTGCAATACAATTTCAAATTCATAATTCAAACTAGGTTAACAACATGCATTTCATCATTTATTTAACAGGATTATTCACCTCATTTGTTCACTATTCAACAGGTCTTTACGGATCGTCTTTTAGTGAATGGATCAGACTAAATAAAGTTATGCAAATTAGTTTCTCTGAATGGTTCTAAGTTATATGAATAATTTGTGTTCCATTAAATATTTTACCATTCCACAACAATTTTACTTCTGACAATAATTAGCAATATGAAATGGTCATCCAAGTCTCTATCTGAATAATCACAATTACATCTAGTCTGATATGCCATCATCTTCCCGCTTGTTAAGAATTTGCTTATTAATAAGCCTGGCTGAATAGCTCAGAGAAATACAATCCCTGAACCATCTAGCTTCACTTCATTCTATGGTTTAGATTCCATACCTGAACACAGAAAGCCATTTTCACATGTTTGCAACAAGCCATTACCTCCAAACAGAAAAACAACATGTGTTGGTATGTTGTTATGATGACAATCATGTAACACCATAGAACGAGGATGTATATTCCCTGAGTTAACAACAAAAAAAGAATTCAAGTATATACATCAACCAAAGTTTGGGCTTTAACTTCAATAGTTAATAAACAAGACCAGGCAATTTAAAAATTTTTGAAGTAAAGTTTTATAACTTTCAAGCAGAATATGTGAAGTGGTCACAAAGTCCCTATGCATTAGGTTGAGGAAGAAAACACTTCTCAACTCTAACAGCAGTCAAGACCCAAAATCAGTTATTGAAGTCGTCTCAATTAATTTCCAAACATCAACATGAAAAAAAGGAAACCAAGAAAATGTGAAGAAAATTTACAACTAGTGTATACATGTAAACTTTAAGGATCTTTAAAGGAAATTGTGGACACTCTACATTGTTAAAAAACAAAACAAACAAAAAAACACTAAGGTTAGTAGTCATAATGGTGTAAACTAGTGGGAAAAATTATAATTCACATTAAGTTTATGCTATTTCTATGACATTAGGAACTTTTCAAATAAGTTAAATATAATGTAAATGCTGTGCTAACATAGGTTTTGTTTCCAGAAGAGGGCTTGTATATACATAAACAGGTGTTCAATGTAATGTTTCCTGAGCTAAGGCATCTTCAGCATCAGAAAGCACCTGGAATTTCCACATTAAAATTTCTGATTTATGGAGCCCTTGCTTTACAAAGTGAACATTATTTTAGGTTAGATTCCATTTTTACTTTTTTAAAAATTTGCACAAAGAATAAAATTAGTTCAAATTTTCTATGTAATAAGAGCCATACGTGTAGTACCTGAATTTCAAATCAGTGCAGTCCATAGCAATGCCAGTTATCTTTGAGTATGTGAGTGTGTATTTTTAGTTACAATTCATAAGATGAGCTTAAGGTATTCGATGGCATATTCCAGATTCCCCACTGAACAACAAATGTATTTCACTTGACATGTCTGTTACATCAATTATTCCAATCTCCTTCTTTCTATCACTGCTTATGTTAAAAAGCCTTAAAGCTTTCTTTTGAATACAGCTGGAACTCATTAGCTCCTCTCTGCCAATCTAACTATTATTCTGTCACTTTTCCTCCTTCCCTTTATGTCCTCAACCTAATCAGTGACATTTTCCTGCTTTTTATTATTATTTTTTGTTGTTGTTGGGAATTCCACTGAATCAGCTTTCCAGCAAACCTGGTGTGTAGAATTTAAAGCTCCCCTATTACTTTTGGCTAATAAGTAAAAAACAATTAAGCAATCTTCTACTGGTGCAGTGACCACTGTTTATCTGGGTTCTGCATTCAGAGCTGGAACAGGTGCTATTTCATCCCAGGGCCTAAATATCAAAATATTTGTGAATTGAGCTTTGCACTCTACTGAGCTATGTCAATTCATGTTTCACAGTGAACATATTTACAACAAAAAGATTTTCTGGCACTGTGAGAACACAAGCCTTAGTAAGATTCTAAATGTTGCCCTTTGCCATTGCTTTGTCTCTGGAAAGTAATGCCAAATAATGCACTCCCTTGGATGTGAGTCAAATATGCAAATTATAGCTTGTGACTAATGGCTTTGTTTAGAAGTCTGGATTCCTTTCTTTTTATTGCTGGGTGATATGAGAAATTTCTACTGGATCTGTTATATCTGACAATTTTCTTTTATTCTATTTAGTGACTGGAAGACCTGCAAAAATAAAGTTTTTTGTAAGTGGTAAAAAAAAAATCTCATGTAAATAATGGACCTATCAAATTAGAAAATTAAATTTCTAGAAAATAGATATGCTCAATGAGGTATTTGTTAATAACACATATGCTCTTCCTAAATTTTATAAAATGGAAGGAAAATGAGAACTTTGCCCAGTTAGGCATAAGTTTGTAAGGGGGAGAAAAAACCCATAGGAATTTGTATAACATCTTAAGTAGGTTTAAATAATCCTTGAAATTGAACCAGAAGTGCATTTTATAAAACTCATCTTTCCCTCTCAAGAGTCCCATTCAGGATAACATGTGTGCAAATCCTAGGCAATATACGGCTGCAAAGTGAGGCAGGGGACACATCAAGAATTGAGCCAAGTTCTTTCTGAATTATGCCCCATAAGTCCTCTATATCTTCAATCACTAATTTTACCTATAAAATAAAGTCTTTCTGTCTGTGGCTTACCGAAAGGATGAAGAAAAATTTGAGAACATGTAAGAAAAATAAATATCTGGTGGGGGTGGGAAGAGGTTAACCAAAGAACTTATATGCCCATGGCCATAGACAATAGTGTGGTAAATAGGTGAGGCAGGGTGGGAACAGATGGAGGGGGAAAACGGGGGGACCAACAGAGGGGTGGGGGGACATATGTAATATTCTCAACAATAAAGATAATAAATAAATAAATAAATATTGTGCCAGCCACTATTCTTAAAATGTATCATTATAATGTTGTTTACCTTTTAAGAATAGTGTCCGTATTACATTTGCAACTGTAATTGAAGTGATGAGATTTTACTCTGTTCTGTGTTATCTAAGGCCAGCTTTCCTTCTTTTCTCTCTCCCTCCCAAACTTCCCTTCCTTTTCTAAATTTTTTTAGACATATTTATTGTGCCTTAGTTGGGGGTTGGGCACTGTGTCAAACTCTGAATATACCGATCAACAAGATGGACGTACCGTATTTGCCGGCGTATAAGACGATTTTTTGGCCCTGAAAAATATGCCTCCAAGTGGGGGGTCATCTTATACGCCAGGTACACTTCAGATAGACTGCCCATAGTGCTTGCCCCGTGCCATAGTGGCCTCCCGATGCCCGCCCACTTCATTCCACATACCGTTCAGGCATCAGCAGCGCTGCTGGGTGTATTCTCGGCTGTTATGCGATTTTGCTGTTATGCGATTTTACCACACTTGCAAAATCGCACACAGCCGACCATACACCCAGTATGATAGCACAAAATCGCGAATCGCGATACCATACTGGGTGTATGGTTGGCTGTGTGCGATTTTGCGAGTGTGGTAAATTCGGGTTAACGTATATTTCTTTCCATATGACTTGAAGATCA
>NW_006286225.1:403990-408712 GCF_000327345.1 Myotis davidii
ATCTTACTTCTATCATTGACAGTCCCTCTAGGTTGTGGGCTGCTTGCCTGTGTTCCTGAGAAGCATCTATGGTACCAGTCTATAGAGTGTGTTTTCTTTAGTGAATTACCGGTATGTTTACCGGTAATAAACTTGCACTGTTTTATGTATATGTTTGATTACATACAGCCTTGTGACAGTTTTCCTGCATGTCATAAGCATTTGAATATAAATTAAAACGTTAAAATCAAATCTGATATTGTTTTACCTTTTATTTGGTGTGTGGAAGGTGTGCGGAAGAGGGGGTAGTCTTATACGGCGAGTATATAACAAACTCTGTATTTTGAGTGGAAATGTTAGGGGGTGGTCTTATACGCCCAGTCGTCTTATACGCCGGCAAATACGGTAGTTTCTGACAGTTTAGTAAAAGAGACCATCGTTGATCAGGTAAAAGTAAAGGGGGAAAAAGTTACAGGTATCATGAAACAAATAACAGAAGGAGATCATCTGTAGCGACACAACAACTTATCAAGGTAGATGAAGGTAGGAGGTTGACTGAGTAATGATTTCTGGAACTAGAGAAAGAATTTAGATAAAGTTGTTCATCCTGGCCTCCATTCATACATATCTTTAATTCATTAAAGCAGTAAGTTTGGGCAGAGAGAGATTGCATAACAGTAACTAGTTGAGCTTTTAGGGTGCCATTTCTGGGGAATCCTAAGAAAGGATGATGCACTTAGAAATGAGAATTCAACTCTCCCATAATGGCTCATTGTTTCTTCTGAAGGAGGTTCCGCATCTTGATGAAAAAATTAAATGAATTACAACAGTCCCTTGGCTAGATTGTTTTCAAGACATGTGAAAGTTCAGTGGTATCCCTGTGAACCCTTCCTCTACATTCTTGCCTTCTGTACTGACTTTAAAATGCGGGAGATTTTAAGTCAATTTACTACAGCAGCCTCACTATCACACACTGAAGAAATACTACCAAATAAATATAAGAGATCAAAAGCAAGTACCAGCAAGAGAGTGGGAGTTTTTGCTAGTTCACTTTGGAAATGCACCATATTTTTTTGCCTTACAGCTTCTCCATAGTTATGGTTCTTTCTTTTACTTAGAATTAGGAAAAGGGAAATATATCATACCAATGCATTTTACATGCAAACATATACATAAGCAATGCTCAGTCATAAAAGATTCACAAGTTTATATTATTATTTATAGTATACCCTTTTTACTAAACTCAAAATATACCTATGAAGTTCCAGTTCCTGTTGACATATATGACTTTCAGGGCCTGTTATATATCATGGTAAAGTCTCCTTGCAGGGGATGCTTTTAGTGCTGTGCCAAAAGTTTAATCTGGAACCAGACAAAACTAAACCAAGCTGAGATTCAAACCACTACAAAATTTGACTTAAAAAGTATCACAAGCTTATAAAACAAACAGAGAATCAAATATTCTTAACTACCCTAGAGAGAATCAAATATTCTTAACTAAATTTCTGAAAATCTCCTTATAATCTCTTGATGAAAATTCACTGGAATGTCCAAATTTGCCCTTCCTCAACCCCACATCTACTACTGCCTGGCCTCTCTCTTGGCATCTCTCACCGGCACTATTGCACATGTCTCGAGTCTACTCTCTCATCTTCTCTCCCTTCCACACTGTTCTGAGAATTACCTTGCTAAAAATCTGATAATGCCATGTCCCTGTTTAAAAGCCTCCACATACTCCCCATTGTCTATATTTTAATTCTTTAACTTGGCATAAATGTCCCCATACAAATTTGCTCCTGAGCTACCTCTCCAGCCTCAGCTGCTCTTCCACTCCATTCACTCAGTGTGTCCAGCCACAGGCAATACCTCACTTTTGCCCCTATGTGCTCCTTAGTGTGTCCTGTCCCATACATACCGTCTACTTTGCTTACAATTTTCTTTCCTTCCATTTATGCTTGGGAACTTTCTAACCCAGCCTTCTCTAAATTTAGCCAGGAATGCTTGGCAACATTGTCACAGTAATTTGTTCACCTCTGTTTAGACACTGACTTACATTGGTCTATGCTCCCTTCTTCACTTACTGTAGTCTTCACACTCTTTGGGGGCAAAGACTATGTCTTGATTATCTTCAAGGGTGTACGTATATATCTAGATCTCTATCTATAGCTATCTATCACCTATATGATGCTTATTACAAATGCTCAATGACAGCTGAATAAATGAATTTTCAAAATGCATATTTAGACTGAGTTGAACCATTTTGTTTAAGTTTATCAGACTCCATCCATTATAGCTCTAGATTTTTTAATTAAGACTATTTGGTCCAAATTAATCTATATAACAATTTATTTCCATCATAATATAATGAAGTATACTTTTCCTGCAAGTAATTTATTTAAATTTATATATAAAAATTTACCTAAAGTCATAAAAATATTTGTTTTATTTCCAATAGGACAAGGAATAAAAGAGACAAATCTATATTTTATATTTTCTTATTACATAGCATGTCTCTTTGCAGCATCTATAATAATAATAGAGTAATATGCTAATTAGACTGGACATCCTTCCTGACGAAGCCGGGGCTGGAGGAAAGCCAGCCTGGGTCCCGGGTGCCTGCCAGCGGCTAGGGGAGGGAAGTCTGGGTCCCGGGTGCCGGAGGGAAGCCGGTGCCAGCAGCTCAGATCCCGAGTGCCAGAGGGAAGCTGGTGCTGGCAGCCGAGGAAAGGAAGGCCTACTCTTGCACGAATCTTCATGCATCGGGCCTCTAATATCATTATATTAATATTGTCTAGTCAACCATAAGAGTTACATAATTCAAAATTTAAAATTCTATGACTTATTTGGAAAATATGTTATTTCATATATTGATGTATATATAATTAATGCAATAGATGAATTAACCTCCACATTAATTGTACAAATCAATAAACGTTAAAATCAATGACATGGAATTTCTAACTATAATATTAGTTCAAAGGGAAAAAAATATGTCAGAACTAATCTGAACTGAGGGTTTACTCCATAAATTTTATTCATTAATATTTTACTTTCCATAAGAAAATAATTCAAGTAAGAAAAAATTAAACAGTATCCAAATATCTTTCCTGATATTTTATTTATTAGGGACAAGAGACAATTCCCTAATAGGAAAGATGAAAATTACAGATAAAATTTTGTTCATACACTAAAGGGAGTAGTTCTTGAAATAGAAAATCCATACCAGGTCCTGCTAAAGACATTCTAGGATAAACAGCTTTCACAAGTTCTTAAGTTTCATTCAAGTACAGAGCTGAATGTACTACAGTCCAACGTAGGCTATGCAATTCACTCACATCCAGGGAGAACTCTTGCTATTTCCAGGGGCTGAGGAAAGGGGAAACGGGTGATGGTGGTCAAAGTGTACAACGTTTCAGTTATGCAAGATGAGTAATTTCTGGAAGTCTAATGTACAGCATGGTGACAAGAGTTAACAATACTGTTATATACTTGTAATTTGCTAAGAGGATACATAACAAAATGATAATTATGCAGAGAAAATACAAAGAGTTTCCCATCGAGGGATTAGAATCTGGCATAACAGCTCCAGAAATTTAAGGCCTGATAAGGCCTTCACCTAACCACCAACCAGCTCTGGAAGCCTGAGACTATGTAGAAGCAATTTGCTTACTGACCTCACTGAGAACACTGTCTGGTGCTTAAAACCTCCCTTTGCTTTCTCCCTCCACCCACTGTTCAGCAAATATTTGTGTGCGAGGCACTGGGCTAAGGAATGAGTATAAAACAGTAAACTATACTACAATTATGACCTTGTCCCTCCTAAAGTTCATAGTCTAACAGGGGAAACCTATTTAAGCAAGCAAATAGAATAAAATGTGGTAGAAAAAGGAAGAATAAGGCACTTGGCAATGTCACAACCCAAAGGGGTAGGAGTAGAGGCAGGACAGGCATCCCTGAGGCAGTGATGACTATGTTGGACCTGCAGATAAATTTAATTGATTTAAACCTTTCTGTAAATCCACGTCCTGACCACAATCTGATCCTTCTTGCCTCCTGCCTGTAGGACCATAATCCATCTTGATTATAATCCATCTTGATTATACCATTTTGCCACAAAATACTCAACTAATGACTGGACTCTTTTTTATTCTAGTAGGACACTAAAATCCAGACTCCCTCTCTGAGGCCAAAATTCAAAAATTTCTTTAATGCAATTCAGTTGAGTAAACAGCATCCTAGGATCTTGAGAGGCTGAGAGCAGTAATACAATGTTTTGTGGGTTTTTACATCAGCCATACCTCGTCCTATCAAGCCCTCACTGTATCTAAGTTGAATAGGAAAATAAATCAAATCTGCATCATGGAAAGATCACTACCAGGTGGGTAAACAGAACACATGATTGACTGGCCAACAATCTACAAATAGAATATATTACGCAAATACGTAAAATGTTACACTTAAGCATTTAAGACATCTTAGGGTAGACGAACATTCTATCTAATAGCTTTCAATGTGGAAAAGCTTGATCTTTAAGAAGGTACTGCTGGAAGTTGCTGGGGCTCTTAAAATTGAACGTGGTAAAAACCATGCAGCGAGATATAAGTATTTTTTAACATACTAAATGTCCTTCAGTTAGCGTCCTACCTAACTAATATATTATGGGAAGTATTATTTTGATTGTATTAATAAATTGCATTAAATAAGTATATAATTGTACTGCATGTGACAGCATGTAGTCACACT
>NW_006286225.1:408752-422864 GCF_000327345.1 Myotis davidii
CATGAGCTTCTCTATGAGCATGTCTTTTCTCCGAGCCACCGAATGGCAAGCCTGAGCTGGCAAAAATACCAACATAAAACCAATTCTGTTACAGAAACTCTCACAGAGCAAGAACTCAGTTTTGTTACAAAATATGTCATAATTGCAGTAAAATATATCATCCATAAACTCAAAAATATAATTATTTACAGATATAATTCTTATATCTTCAGTATTGCTGTATTTTCTAATTTTATAAGTATTAAAAGCTAAATGCTGAGAGAAGTAGTAGAACATGCAAAATATAACCTTTAAATTTTAAATTCTGTCTATAGACTAAAAGTAAAAATTTACCTCCTTCTGAGTTTCTGGTGTTTATGCATAATGAATACATCTCTACACCTAAAAACATTAAAAGCTGTGAATCACACTGGGCTGGTATTGCTCAGTGGTTGAGTGCCAACCTATGTACCAGGAGGTCATGATTCAATTCTGGGTCAGGGCACATGCCCAGGTTGCAGGCTTGATTCTCACTAGGGGGCATGTAGGAGGAGCCTATCAATGATTCCCTCTCAACATTTGATGTTTCTATCTCTCTCTCCCTCTCTTTTACTCTCTGAAATCAATAAAAAATATATTTTAAAAAAAGATGTGAATCACAAGTAACAACTGTGGTACAGGGCAAAAATTAAGGCCCAACTGTATGTGTTGCCTTGACATCTGGTGAAACCAGCAGGGCTAGGAATAGCCTAGTTACAGGTGCCCCTCTCCACTCTACTCCAACAGATAAAGTCCCTTTCCAAACCAACCTTTTTATCAAGGGGACTAGGTGCAGTTCCTGCTTATCCCTGAGCAGTGGGTTTCCGTTCCCTGTCAATCCACAGAATTTCATCCTCCCATGAGAAGAAAGGGCACTCCATCCTCTTGATATAGTGAAGCCTGCCCCTCACAGCCTTTAGTTACACACCCTCTCTGTGGCCCTGCATAGCATGTAGTGTCCTCCTCCTCCAGCTCTGAGAACATGTGACTAGTAAACTGCTGTTGATCTCGTCTGTCCAGGGTCAGGTGTTATGTGTTCAGCCATCCCTATCACTCTAGGACAGGAATCTTTCCTTCACCAGTGAGGTAAAAAGGAGGCAATTAAAACATCAACCTTATTGTTCTAATGAAAAAAAAAAAGGCTTATCTTTCATTCATACACACCAACATTTTAGTGTTAAGCTCTATTGCCAGAAAAGAATATGGAAACTCCAGGGGCTTCTATTCATGGTCAAAGACATGAAAAATGATAGCAAGTGTCTAGTGTTACAAAGCAAATAGTTTGTACCAAATCCAAATCTGGCTTTTCATGCAGCTAATTTTAATTTGAAATTTACCACTCAATAACTAGTCTTGAAGTAATCATTATTAACCAACTTTAACTAGTTTGTATTAGTTTAAGTTCAGGAGAATCCTCTCTAACTGAACCTGAAGATTGGTGAACTACACAGCATTTCAGTAAGAGTTCTTTATACAAAATACACAATTGAGATTATAGCTTAAGAACATGTGACTTTTTTTTCTCCTCATACTTTTTAAGATTAAATAATTTCCTTACTGGTACATAAAGTCAACCAACCCACATATTTAGGACACAGGAGGTTTTTATATATTCATTGATCCCAAGATATTAACTTTTTTCAAAAAATTAGCCTCAATTTTTCTGAGAGTAAAATACTTCAATATCTATTGAACTTTTAGCCATTCAACAGCTATATACATACATATATATATAGCCATACAAAATGTCATGGTAGAGCTGAAAATACAGGTCAAATCCTGTCTAATATAAACCTACTGGGCTCATGGTATTAGTATTTTATAACTAATTTTAAATTATGTTTAGCTTATATTTCATGACCTGCCAAATGTCTTTCCCAGTAAGTTAATACTTATATTGAAGATGATGCTTGATGTAGCATCAACAGAGAATAGTATAAGATCACAAATGTTTGAAAGGTTCTATTTATTGTCATACCGTCATTTGTCTATTCAACAAACATTTACTGGAGCCTTCCACAGAAGCTACAAAGATAAAATGTATAGTCCCTATCTTCAAGGAATTCACATAGAATCTAGATAGGGGACTTGAACTTATCAGAATAGAGGCTCCAGGGAAAGTGCTGATAATTAATGTTTCTCCCAGAGACTAGAAAGGGACAATAAAAACACATCGAAATGGGGGGAATGTGGGGGGGGGCGTGGCTGGGAGTGAAAATGAGACAGCTCCTATAAAAAGAGTAAAGTTTTGTATGACTTAAGATAGCCTAAGAATGGTACAGTGGGTAAAACTGAAACCCCCCCAAAAGGTATGTCCAAGTCCCAAAGCCAGTACCTGTGACTAAGACTGTTTAGAAAAAGGGTCCTTGCAGATGTAATTAACAAAGAGTCTTAAGATAAGATCATCTTGGATGAACAAAATGGTCCCTAAATCCAATGACAAATGTCCTTATAATAAGAGAAGATACAGACAGACGAGGAGAAATTCAGGGGAGAAGGTCATATATAGATGAAGGAACAGATAGGTGTTGTGCTCTCACAAGCCAAAAACACCTGGACCTATAAAGAGCTGGAAGAGACAAGGAAGGATTTTCTACTAGAGTTCAGAGGGAACGTGGCCTGATGGCACCTTGACTTTGGGTTGCTAGCCTTTAGACTAAGAGAGAATGAATATTTGTTTTGTTACCAAGTCTGTGGTCATTTGTGACAACAGCCCTAGAAATATTACAGGTAGGGTATCTACACATGGATTTCCTGGTCTGAGGACAAATGGCAGAAACAACTATGGAGACAAACAAAATCAAGTTTCTAAATTGAAAAAAAACATTCTCATCGGTGATGGCAAGAGATGGAAGACAGAAAAGTCTATATTGGCCTAGATCAGAAGTACCACCTGTCGCTGACTAACTGTGTCCCTTGACACATTCCTCTCAGAGCCTCAATTTCATCGTCTGTAAAGTGAGTGAGACTGAGGAAGAAAGCCTTAAAGGTAAAAAATGTAGTGTAAACAAAACCTGAACAACGCCCTACCGAACCACCCACCCATCACTGCACTTGGGGACTGTTGGTAAAAATCTACACTCAAAAGCATTACATGGAGGATCTTGTCTTATCCCAGGACCAAAGCAGGGAACACTTTTATTCCCTAGAACTTACCCCCATTCCCAGACCCTGTTCCTCCACGTTGATGCTGAACCTTTGGGCCAAATGGAATGGGCACCATCTGCTCCATACAACACTCTTCCCAGCCAAGAGGAGTTCCAGGCCAAGTTTATCTTGTGAGTTAACAGGAGGTGACAAGCCTGGCAGAACTCATTCTCCCTGCATGATTGATTCAGCCCAGCCGACCAGCTCCATGCTAATGAGGATGTACCAGAGCTCACGACAAAAACATCGTTGAATAATTTAGAACTTTAGACGAGGATATGCCATATAATGTGATTCACTGTGCAATTATGGCCCCAGTTAAATCTGCTTCCTTGGGTGACTCTATAGCACGCACCAGCAACTACAAACTGCCTGTTCTCAAAATTAACTATCTAAATAACATGGAAGAACAGAGACAGGGTCATCCTGTAAGGGGAAGACAGTGAAGGTAAGGCTAGCCTAAACTCTCAGGGGCTGCTGCTTTATAAGAATTGAGTAGTATTTCAAATGTAGTACTTTAATATGTATAGAGGAAGTAAATACAGTAAAATATTCTCATCCATTCTAGTATGCTTCGGTACAGATTGATACTTATAATTTCTGGGGAATTGACTTTAATTTCTTCTCCTATTTCAGATATCCATTTAAATAAGTGTCTTTGTACCATCTGACCATTTAGGTTCCCTCCTGTATACATCCCCATGCCAATGATTTAAATAAAGTTCAACAAATTCAAATATCTAAAACATTCCTTAAAAGAGGCAATAGTCAAGCATCTGCCTTCTAAGGGATGGAAGCTCAGAAACTTTCTCAACAGTGTTAGCCAAGGGTTTATTAACTGTGAGACCAGAAGCTATTTTTTATAACATGGTCCTTTCACCTGAATATTAAGGAATTAAGGGAAAACTAACAATAACCAGAGCTTATCATCTCAACAGAGCCTCGTTGTAGCAAGAGCACTGAACTAAATGTGGAGCCAAATGATCAGATTTACATTTGCCCTTGCCTGTGTTTGTTAGGATGAGGCCAAGGACAAACAAATCTCTCCACATCTGTTTCTTCATCTGAAAAATAGAGTTCATAACATCTGACCTTTGAGCTTCAAATCAAATGGAATAATATAATATAGAATTTTTCTGTGACAACAGGCCTTAGCAAATCAGTAGGATATTAAGCATTCAAGCAGGTAACATTAAGAAATATATTCATTTAAGCAATATTGGACCTTCATTTAAAACAGGGGGAGGGGATAAGTTGTCCTAAAATGTTTTTCCAAGTTTCGTCTGCCACCAACTACAAGAATTCAGGAGACCATAGGTTCACTTCCTAGTCGGAAGGCATGGCAAGTCATTAGCCACTAATGACAGGAGGACCTTCAAGGTGACAGTTGCCACTATTACATCAACACCTCTGAGATTCCTCCAAACTGGCAAAGGCAGCACATCCTCTACTGAGTCATAGACAGCCTTCCATCAACCTGCCTTCGCTGTCCTTACCTCCCCCCAATGACACCTGACACAACAACTGTTTGGGCACCTTCCACAAGGGCTGATTTCAAAGCCCTGCACTGTTCCACTATGTGTGTCCATCCCACCCTGTGACACCATAGTCATCTGAGACTTCTAATATGCATCCATGATCCTAAACATTTGCTTCTCATTTCGATTTCTTTGAATTTCAAAAGCCAAACTCCATTAGAAACCTTGCATAAGAGGATAAAGAAAGGTAGTCTCCATGTGAATGTATAATAATTTATCTCAATTTGTCTTACGAATCTCATTATTTAAAATCACCAGTCACAAAAGCACCTAATAAACAACTGTTTGTTGATGATTACTTTCTGTGTTATATACCTAAATATTTGTTTCAGATCTTCTGCAAAACCAACTGTGAGGTTTCTAAAGTTGTATTTTCATTAATCCAGTCTTCTGTAGAGTTTGGACACTTGGAAACTTACTAGAAGAGTTTATCAGAATGTTGCTTTATTTTTAACTAGAGGTTTAGAAAGGTCTGTGTATGGTTCTTGTTATTTAATCAGCAAGTAAAACCTAATGACAAAATGCTTCACATCTGAAATCAATAGGGATTTTTCCATGAGCAATGACTATAAAATCAGCCCATTATGAAGAGATTTGCATATTTTAATTATTGTGTTCTAAGGCTTTTGTCAGATAAATGCTGCAATGCATTTAGTACCAGGCAGTTTTGGTATGCTGTTAACTCTTAGTATATATAAATGTTAGATGCGTAAATATGTTAAAATAGAAATATGCCTTGTTAGAGTAAGGTCTTCATTTATTTTACGAAGCGTGTTTAGTATCTTGTTCTCAGAAGTTGTTTAAAGAATAGGAAATTTAGAAAGATTAAAATGTAGATAAATTGCTTGTAGATCTCAAGTTAAACACACCAATGACCATAACATAACACCTTTGACAACATTGCCAAAATAGTCTCAAAATACAAAGCTGATTTCTAAAACAATCTTGACTTAGAAGCCAGATAAGGAGTCAAATGCGTAAGCATTCAAGCTTTTAATACTCCAGCTCTGATGACTAGATATAAAGAAAAACCAAGATAATGAAATTTAACCATTCATTTATTCATTCATTTAAATATTTTTAAATTTTTCTTTTTATTGAATTTTTGAGGTGATATTGGTTAATAAAACTATATAAGTTTTAGGAATACAATTCTATAAAACATTACCTGTATACTGCATTGTGTGTTCACCACCCGAAGTCAGAATACCGATAACTTATTTAACCTCTCTTTGCTTCAGTTTTCTGGTCTGTAAAATGGGCTAATAGTATTATCTAGTGCATATGATTCATATAATAATTAGATTAGAAATAATTACATGAAAAGTACTTAGAACCATGCTTACCACAAATAGCAATTGTGATGGTTATATACAGGTATAGAGCTTTCCAGGTTCAAAGATGAAAAACATACACACATAAAATAATCTTATATTAAGAAAGTTTCCACTAAGAAGTTTATAACACAAGCTTCAACTCTGTATTTCTGAAGTATAAAGATTCAGTTGAAATAATGTCATAAGGGATTGCAATTTTAGAAAATAAAAGTTTTTGCAAGTTTCTTAAAATTTCAAAATAATATAAAATACTGATTGTCTAATTTATAAATATTTGTCAAACATTGTAGTAAAATAATACTCTGATACACCTGTTTGTAACATTTCTAGAAATATCTTTTTCAGAGGGGAGTTGAACATATAATGTCATAAATCCTAGCACTAATGTAAGTTCCTGTGAAGGCTTTTCGGAAGATCTGACACCAGGAAGCACTTCCTCATTGAGCTCCAAGTCATGCCATCACAGCAATCTTAGACATAAACCCTCAAATCATTTCACCACTTCACCACTGGCTTCTGCCAGTCCCTTCTACTTTATATGAATTCTCTGATTCTTAAATTCTGTATGATGGGGAACAGAACCTCTCTGAGAACCAGACAAAAGTTATGGACCTTCTCCCAAAAAAATTCACATACACATATCATTGTATATCCAATTTCAGGAGCTTCACAGACCAGAGGTCCATCCATAGAACTTCCTACTCCAAATGCTGACTATTTGATTTTTCCATGACATTTAATTTAATAATTCAGTAAAATATAATTTACCCATATGAAATATGGATGAAATTAACATAGATTTCATTTCTATGTAAAGATATTGGATTATATTATCTATATTAAAGATACTGCTATCTATTTTTTGAAAGTAGAGGCCAATTGCTAAGTGTCCAAACAGAATATAATGTACTACTTTCAAGGCTGTTATTATTTAAATTATTTGTATAAGTACAGAGCAGGAAGTATGAGCAAGATTTGTTCAACACTAAATAAAAAGAACTTGAAAGGGTAAACTGTAGAGTGATTATACTGATCCCAACAACTACATACAATAGTGTTTGAATAATACAGTCTTCATTTTAAAAATCAGTCTGTAAAATATTTGCAGACTGTAAAATATTTGATAAACATGGTAAAGGTTTGGGCAAGTTTTGTAGTGAGCAGACTCTTGGCATTTCCCAACAGTTCTAAGGAATACTAAAACACTAAAATGACCAATAGCGGAAAACACAAGCCACTTAGGTAGCACTACATAAAATTTATTTTAAAACTAGAGGCTCGATGCACGAAATTTGTGAAGAGTAGGCCTTCCTGACCCCGGCTGCCAGCACCAGTTTCCCTCTGGCACCGGGACCCAGGTTTTTCTCACAGTCCAGGCTTTGTCCGGAAGGTCGTCCGGAGGGATGTCTGGTCTAATTAGCATATTATGCTTTTATTATTATAGATATCCTATTAAACAAAACTGGAATTAGAGACATTTAGAGTCTGCTCACTGTAAGAGCAAGTGAATAGGTCACACACACCACAGGCCATTAGAATGAGGCTGACTCAGAGTCCAGATGTTAAGATAAATGGCAAACCTGCAGCTGAGAATTTTTTTATTATAATATAGAAAAGGATTCCTATTAGCCCTTCAAGCTTCAGGCTGCTTTTCTGAGAACAGTAGAGGTCAAAGCACAAAAAAAAAAACAACAGCCTAGCTTTAACAAAATCTTTTTTTTCCCCACTTCACTGCTTAATATACTGTGACCTGGTGTCGGGAATATTTTTACCTGGTGTCGGGAATATTTAAAACAAGATTGACCTACTTATTTTCAACGCATGCAATTATTAAATTCATAGTGTTAATCTTATAGGACCATTAGCCTAAATAATATGGTGAAAAAGAGAGAGAAGCCCCTCCCCACTCCAGGCCTACAAACACATTGAAGGAGGTCGTAAAAGAAATTAAGATAACCAGGTTGTTCCAGGTTTCTACCACATTCCTGATCATACAATATCAATGATTCTGATCGTTTGCTTCCACATCCGCCTGCCAGTCTTAAAAGAACAAAAGGAAAAGAGAATGGAAGGCAAGAATGAGGGAGACAAATGATGATGAAATGTTTGTACCCATACCAAATGGTGAACAAAAAATCAGGCTCATAGGTTTCCATTCATCAACCACGTCTCAAGCCCCAGAAGCGAAGAACAAGCATTTATTTTGTAATTAGACAGAGATGCAAGAATTTTTATTGCATTTTACAAGCCTCACTTTTCTGTGCTTTTCTCTTTCATTTTCCCCAACTCCAAGTGATTTCAAATAAGAAAGGTCATTTTAAAGATGATTTGGAGACAAAGTAAGCAGTTTTTTATCTTTATTCGATCAAAAACTATAATGAGGTATTTCAGATCCTCTCGAGCATCTTGAAAACATTTGAAACTCTAATGCAAAAAAAAAGCCTATGTACTTTAAAGCATTTTTTTAGAAATAAATGCAAAACCTAAAAGCGAAATTTTCAAGGCGGGCACAATACATAGTCCTGTATGTACACTTCCCTTACTGGATTTTAATTAGGCACCCAGAATATTCAGCACAACATTGTGACTTAGTGTCCAAGTTAAAATGGTAAAGAATACATTGATTTTTATACTTAAAGTATTTATGAAGCCCATGTTACTAAAACCTTTAAAATACAAAGCAGCTTTAAAAAATGAGTGAGCTCCGGAAACTCTTTCAAAGGTTCTTTCACAAGTCTCCTTTGAAGCCTGCTTCATGAAGAAAATGCTGCTGTCTAAAATTCTTCAGCTTGGAGAATACAATGTTATTATTGTCTTGCCCTTCAGAGCGAGGAAAAGCATATACTAGTTTTCTTGGCTCTACGTTTCCATGACTGAGCAAGCATATGGCCTTGTTCCAGATAGAAGTTTTCCAGGAATTTTGCTTACAAGGAAGTGCTAACCCAGGTATTTTAATTAATATTCATATTTACTTTGTTCGTAATGAAGCTAAGGATTCTATTAGCATGAATTAACTCTCACTTCCATAAATCCAAAAAGTCTCTAGAGGACTCTGCTCCAGGAAGAGAGTGAGATGCATTAACACTCCATTAATATCTTCCTTGGAAAACATTCTTTTTAACATTTATCTCTTCATCATTTCCTGAATCCGTAATGAAATGCTTGTGCTGGCATCTAACAAAAGGATCATGTCCAGAGCCTAATGAAGTGTTAGACACCAAGGTAAGAAGCAAGTCTGCTGCACTGGCTCCTACAGTCAGATACATAATGGTACTCTCTAGACTATATTTAGCTCCAAAGTCATGGTGAGTAGCCTTAAGACTTAAGGCACAATCTGAATGAACTTCAAGTTCCAGGGCTGCCTGCACAGGCCAATCACAGTTCTATTTTCTAAGTTATAAGCCAGACACTGAGGTAATTTCCATTTGTATATCCTTTTCTAAAACGAGAGACTTCCTGAAAGTGACATTCTGTAATCACAGAATTTCAAGGTGGAAGAGATCTCTGAGATCACAAATAGCTGCTTCCTGTTTATTTCTTGAAAGCCTACAACAAAATACCTGCCAAGTGGACCTGGAGCAGTGATGAGGAACTCACCACCTCATGAGAAAACTCATTTCTTATTCAGACAGCTCAAACTGTTCCACCATTCTTTCTTTAAACCTACTTCCTGGGACATCCCATCTCTTGGTCCTGATTCTGCCCTCTGGGGCTCCCAGAACTAGATGAGTCAGTGGAAAATCTTCACTGGTATAAACTGGTTTGATGTTTTGAAATTCAAAGATTTGTAGAGAAAGTGGTGTTAGTAGTCAAGAATCTTGTTAAGGTTAAAGAAAGTCATTTTTAAAGCCTTAAAAAAGGGTATACACAGTTTTGCTTCTTCCTAATTATACACTTCATAATAATAGCTTTGCTTCTAAGATTATTCATATCATAAAATAGCCAAAGACTAGGAAATATCTGCTTATGACAGCTTTACTTAGACAAGGCAAATGGAGTCCTTGGGCTATCCTGAATCTATAGACTACTACTACTAATAACTACTTTCATATATTGAGCACTTAGCCATAGGAAAGACAATGAGCTA
This sequence comes from Myotis davidii, assembly GCF_000327345.1. NCBI lineage: Eukaryota > Metazoa > Chordata > Mammalia > Chiroptera > Vespertilionidae > Myotis > Myotis davidii. Next base: position 418,880 of record NW_006286225.1, read on the forward strand.
GGTGCTTTACAACAGTCCTAACGCATTACCATCCCTATTTTACCAATGAGAAAACTAAGGCTCAGAAAGATTAAATAACTTATCAATAGTCACATAGGTACTAAGTACTAGTTCAAATTCAAATGTCTGATTCCAAACCTAAGTTTATTCTGTTTATATAAACCCCCTTGCCCACTTTTTCCAGATAAAGAGCTTCTAAAGTGTTCCCTATTCTTTTTATAATTAGAAGATACTACAAGGTTATGAAATATATGAACTTTTTGGAGGACACTGAATGTTTGTGTCCTCCAAAAAATTCATATATTGAACTCCTAACCCCTGGTGTGGCTGTTTTTGGAGATGAGGTCCCTAAGGAAATAATTAAGGTTAAATGAGATCATGAGGGTGAGGCCCTAATCTAACAAGATTAGTGTCCTTAAAGAAGAGACAGTAGAGAACTTACTATCTCTCTTCATCATCTGAGAACACAAGAAGATGGTCATCTGTAAGCAAGGAAGAAAGTGCTCACCAGAAAACAACCCTGCTGTATAAGTCCCCCAGCCTATGGTATTTTTTTATGGCAACCCAAGCAGATTAATGCAAAGTTATCCTGGCATTTGCCACAATCTACCTAATATATGCGAGAAGAAGAATAAGACATCTCTCTCACCAGCACCTTGTGTTATTCTCTCTATCTTCAAGTGACTGATCTGGTGGAACAGAAGAGAATCACACTGGAGTAACCTCTCCTAGCCCACCTGCTGACTGAGTCACCTTAGGCAAATCACTTCAATTCTTTGTGAATGCCTTCTCAGCATGAAAACAAAACTTCTAATCTATATTCATTTCCTGATTACTTCTGCATATTTTTTCCATTTTTCTCAAATATCTGTTACTTCTCTGGACTTTCAAAGTAAAAATATCTGAAGAAACAAACACTTGATATAAATAGTAGAAATTTTGAGAAAAAAGGATCTTTAATTTTAAAGTTAATTCTGTTTGTGACTGCATCCTAGACACATCTTTTATTTTACTGTATGATGCCTATAAAAACATCCCAACACATTTTTTTCAAAAGAGCATCTCTAGAATGTTCTAGCAGATTCAGGGATTCTTGAAAATGCAAACAGGCTCACCAAAGACACTGGAGGCCCTTCAGTGACAGTCCATTCAAGTTGTCCCCTCCAGAAGGGTAGCTCATTCCATTGTCTGACAAGTGAGACAAGTTACTACAGCCAGGAGATAATAGTATGTAGACCTACCTACCTGAGGATAATTCTGAGTCCCTACAGAGAAATGTGGGAAGAAGAAACATTTACATAATGTTTGCTTTCCAGATGTAAACAATCTGCTCCCAGGGCTGATTTGATTAGAGAATGTTTCTCAGGAGATCCAGAGCCAGGAATTCAACATCAGTGTAAGGTTTGCTCTTCTGTGGCCAAAAACTAGACTCAAAACTGTGTTCATCTCATAAATTCAAACTATCAATGGCCTTTAGAAAGTGGTATGAAGAAATAAAAAATGAGTCAATGAAATGTTATCATTGCTATAGGGAAAAACTCTTACTGGTATGATATTGGAAAATCATTGGTGTTATTTCTCTATACCAAAATAGTTATTGTAATTACTTTCAAAATACTTGAAGAAAAAGAGAAACTTTAGAAATAATTTTAGGAGGATACTACCATTTTTAATACTAATGTATAGAGTTGTGTGTTTCTGTGTGTCTATATTCTCTGTGGTCATTTTGCTAAAATCTCTCTAAAGATTGACATAGACATTTAACAATCTATTCCGTCTTTTCTTCTCAATGAAAGCTTTTTCCAGGTTTCTTTACTTGTATTTAAATTAATGACATTCAAAAATACCTGAATTGGGGATTTTAGGATAAATATTTCAGTTATTTGGTTTCTGGTTATCTAACATGATAATTAAAAGCACAGATTATGGAGCCACACTGCCTAATTACAAATTCTACCTCTGACACTTACCAACTATAAAGCTTAGAGCAAGTTACCTGACTTCTCTGTGCCTTAGTTTCCTCATCTGTAAGACTATGAAAAGAATACTTATCTCACAGAACTGATGGAGAATTCAATGAATTAATATATATAAAATGTTTAAGACAGTACCCACCACACTATAAGAGTGACGTTAGCCAGTCAGCATTATTAATTCATACTAATAAATCATGGCATCGCTGCAAAATTAAGGTACTGTGTCATTCTGTATAACCATGTTTTCTCCACCCTCTGCGATTGACAGCTTCATTTGACTGTAGTGATATAATGTGGCAAAGCCAACTGCAATGGAGAAACGTGGCCATTTTGCTAAAATTAGCCATATCCCTTGTGATATCTTCTCTTTCATACTATAGCAAGTAAAGTATATCAACTGAAGAAAAATTGCTTAAGGATTAAAAAATCTTTTTTCCTTCTTCCTACTTAAAGTTGTATTTTGTTAAGAAGCCCCTGAAACCTTTTCTAACTTCATAAAGCACCTATGGAAACACCTTCCCCAAAGGAGAAAATCACACAATAAGAAATGAGAGTAATAAGAGACCTATGGCAAGAATCTGGATAATTACAAAGCCAATGAAACTAACCAGGGATCACAATCCATAGATCATAACTGCAGTCTCATGTATAACATCAGACGATAGAGCCCACGTTCCTCTCATCCTTTCTCTGGTTTACAAACACAAGGGCTATAAAAGTGGCCAGCTACCCTTTCTCCTGGCTGCTTCTCAAACTAGCTAGAATACTGCCCTATTCTGTTCTCTCCTCAAAAGCCCTCCTTTCATAGAGACTGAGCTGGAAATAATTGGGCAACAACATTGGGAACAAGTGGTGCTACACCGCATTCTGTAAGTGAGATGGGCACAGGAAGTTCTCTGAAAGCTAGTGCTCAATATTGTCATCTTCCATGATTCCATCTGCTCACAGAGTCGGATAAATGTAGGGTGGGGAAAACACAGAGAAGAAAAGAAAATGTCAGCCCAGCTGAGCTACACCAGGTGAAAGCCAATTAGATATGAACAATGGGCAAGAAGATAGATCAAATTTCCAGGGAGATGTAGATTTGAGAATGAAATCACACCCAAGTGGTGCAAAAATGGGGCCAAAGGCAACTCATTGGCAATCGTCAATCATAGGCTGAGTTCAAGCCTAGTATGGAAAAATCAAATGTGTAACCTAAGGAGAAAAGTACTGCAAAACAAAGTTAGGAAATCATCAATTTGAAGACTGAGAAAACATCTAAACACTATTTACCAAAAGAAATCTTCCATAGGATGCAAGACAGCATGCCTTCCACAAACGAAGAACAGGCTGTGAATAGAACATCATGGCATGAACTAATAATAATGATAAATGATAAATAATGAAAAATATGAAATTTATGTGTATAGAGAGAGATTACTTAGTTAATGAAGATTATACATAATTTTTATTCATTTTTTCAGTTAATATTAAAATGAACATTTTTCCCACATCATTAAATTCTCTTTGAAAACAAGATTTTTAAAAAAATGCATAATATTACATCATGTATGTGTTCTATCATGTATAATGTTCCTGATATTTAGGTTTTTATATTTTCCAATTTTAAAGTACAATAAGCAACCTTGTACTAACATTTTTCATAATATCTTTGATTATTTTTTTAGGATAAATTCTCACAAGATTGCTGAGTCAATAAATTTTCTCTCTTTTTTAAAATCCTCATCCAAGGATATGTTTAGAGAGGAAGGGAGAGAAACATCGATCAGTTGCCTCCCTTACGTGCCCTGACCCAGGAGCAAATTGAAAGCTACAGGATGACACTCCAGCAATTGAGTCACCCAACCAGGGCCGAATTTTCTCCTTTTCAAGATTCTTTTTTTTTTTATCTTTATTGTTGAAAGTATTGTATATGCCCCCTTTCTCCCCTTCATTGGCCCCCTCCAGTCTGTCACAACCCCACCTCCCACCCCCAGGCTTTCACCATTCTATTGTCTGTGTATTGT
>NW_006286225.1:422975-423898 GCF_000327345.1 Myotis davidii
TTCAAGAAGTTCATTCAAGTTTTCTCTCCTATCAGCAAGATCTGCGATTATCCATTTCACCAAATCTACTTCAGCATTGTATCTACTTTTACCAGTAAACCTTGAAACTTCAGATTTAAAAGCATTATGTTGGTTAAAAATTTTTACTAATTAGGTTGAGCACTTGTCTGTATTTATCAGTCATCCTCCATGAATAGCTCGTAATTGCTTTGCTAGTGTTTCTCTTACGATATTATGAAATAACAGAAACAATATACCTTAGTCTCTGCCCACAATTCATGATGCAGACTCCTGAAATCTTTGTAATTTCCTAAGTGATTAGAGCACTATGAGCATCTCTTATTCTACTATTTGGCCTTTGACCTCAGTTCCTGACACAGAGCTACTAAAACTCTTGTAAATTGTTGGGTGATAGAAGTGTCACTTGTTCTAGTGAGGCAACTCTGGCTGGGCTCTAGGATGGGGGTTGATCACCACAAAGAACAAACCATGATAAAAATCTTGGAATCCTCACATCCTCCAGAGAGGAAAGAGGGAATGGAAAAAGAGTTAATGACTGATCATATCTACGTGAGGAAGCCTCCATAAAAATCCCAACAGTAGAAGGTTCAGAGAGCGTCCAGGCTGGTGAACACATCATGCCAGGAGGGTAACCCACCCCAACTCCACAGAGATAGATGCTCCTGCATTCAGGACTCTACCAGACCTCACCCATATGTCTCTTCATCTGGCTGTTCATCAGTTCCCCTTAACTAACTGGTGAATGTGTTTCCCTGAGTTCTGAGAGCACCTCTAACATATTAATTAATTGGACCTAAGGAGAAGATCCTGGGTACCCAGATTTATAGCTGATGGGTCAGAAGCACAGGAGACAACCTGGACTTGTGACTGGCATCTGATGCGGGGGGGGGGGGGGGGGGGCA
>NW_006286225.1:424010-426993 GCF_000327345.1 Myotis davidii
CTGAAGACTTTACCTATAAGATTTGACGCTATCTTCAAGTAGATAATGTCACAACTGAGTTAAACTGTAGGACACCCAGCTAATGTTGCAGAGAAAACCCCCACACATTTGGGGACCAGAAGTGAAGTGCTCTAGACAAGTAGTAAAGGAGATTCACAGGAGGAAGGCCTGGGTTTTTCCCTAAAAGGGTGTTGATATTCTTTTTCAGTTGAAAGAGCTTTTTAAAACACTAAGTTTATAAACCTTCAATATTGGTGGGATTCTTCCCCCATCAAACATTTGGTTTTTTGCCTATCATTTTATTTGTAATATTTTTAAAAAATAAAATGGTATTTTAAATTTTTAGGTTAATAAAAAACTAACAAAGCAGGGATAAAATAAATTGAGCAAAAAGGCAATAAAGAGCACAATTTATGCTTTGTAAAATATAGTGAATGATATGAAAGAAAAACATGAGATGTTTTCTAATAATGCAGAAGAAAACAAGTCGATAAAAAATGAGAGAGATGACCATGTTTGTAGACAAAGAATTGAGAGACAGCCAACTATTGTGGTATTTCACCAAAGCAATTGGAATGAAAACAAAAATAAAAGACTTAACCAAAGAAAAACTTTCTTAGACTGAAATAAATCACAGATATTCAAATGAAATGTACTCATAATACTTAAGCAAAATCTATGGAAAGAGACCAATACCAAGAAACATATTGACAAGTATTTTTAATTATAAGAATAAGAAATATTCACTAAGCATTCAAATAGAGAAGAAAGGGGAGAAGGGAGGGAGGGAGACAAGCAGGTAGAAAGAGAGGGAAGAAAAGAAAAAATATATATATATATATATATAATCACAAATACAGGGTGTCCCAAAAAGTGTATATACACATTTTAAATTATTATAAAGGCAGTGTTTATTAAAATACATTTCATTTTCAAAACTGAGCTATCAGCTGTTAAAGTGTATATACAATTTTTGGAGCACCCTGTACATATCTACACTCTTATTATCTAAACAATTCCACTGCAACGGAGAAAATACTTACCAATGATACATCTGATAAGGGGCTCATATCCAAAATTTACAAAGAACATATAAAACTCACCAACACCAAAACAAAAACAAACAATCCAATTTAAAAATGAGCAATGGAGCCCCTGGCCAGCTTGGCTCAGTGGCTGGAGCGCTGGCCTGCAGACCGAAGAGTTGCTGTTAGATTCCTGGTCAAGGACACATACCTGGGTTGCAGGTTGGAGCACATGTAGGAAGCACCAATCGATGTCGATGTCTCTCTCTCTCTCTCTCTCTCTAATAAAAAGGAAAAGGACCTGAATAGACACTTCTCCAAAGAGGATATACAGATGGCTAGTAGACATATGAAAAGATGCTCAACATCACTAATCAACAGAGAGATGCAAATTAAAACCACAATGAGATATCACCTCACACCTGTCAGAATGGCTATCATCAATAAATCACCAAACAAGTGTTGGCGGGGATGTGGAGAAAGGGAAACCCTTGTTCACTGTTGATGGGAATGCAGATTGGTATAGCCACTGTGGAAAGCAGTATGGAATTACCTCAAAAAATTAAAAATGGAACTGCCTTATAACCCAGCAATTCCACTTCTGGGAATATGTCCCAAGAAACCTGAAACGTTAATTTGAAAGAATATATGCACCCCTTTGTTCATTGCAGCATTATTTATAATAGCTAAGATTTGGAAGCAGCCCACATGTCCATCAGTAGGTGAGTGGATAAAAAAACTGTGGCACATATATAAATGAAATACTGCTTGGCTTTATAAAAGAAGGAAATCTGCCCTGGCCAGTGTTCTCAGTGGTTAGAGCATCGACCCTCTCACCAAAGGGTAACGGGTTTGATTCCCAGTCAAGGGCGCCAGAGTTGCGGGTTTACTCCCCAGTCAGGGTCCAAGCAGGAGGCAACCAGTCAATGTGTCTCTCACATCGATATTTCTCTATCTATCTTTCTCCCTCCCTCCCTCCTTTCCACTCTTTCTGAAAAAAAAATCCATGGGGAAAAAAAAAACATGCTCAGATGAGGATAAAAAGAATTTTTAATAATAAATAAATAAATAAATAAATAAATAAATAAATAAATAAGAAGGAAATCTTTCTTTTGCAACAGCATGGATAGACCTGAAGAGTATTATGCTAAGTGAAATAAGCCAGTCAGTGAAATACAAGTACCATATGACTTCACTTACATGTGGAATCCAATTAATAAAATAAACTAACAAACAAACTAGAAAGACTCAGAGACACAGACAACAATATGGAGATTACCAGAGGGAAAGGGGGGTGGGGGTAGGTAGAAGAAGGTATATGGGGAATAAATGGTGATGGAAGACTTGACTGGGGTGGTAAACACACAATATAGTACATATACAGATAATATATTATGGAATGGTACATCTGAAACCTACATAACTTTATTAACATATATTGGCCCAATAAGTTCAATAAAAATAAATTTTTAAAAAACAATTAAAAACAAGTAATTCCAATGTGGGTATCAGTTGATTTTCTCTGGAACATAAACAATGCAACTTTTGCAGGAGCAAGAGAGAGACTGCAGTTGTGAGTAGGGCAGTAGGTTGGTCACTGTCTACAAGAAAGTCATGTCTGATATCAAACTTCATGATATAAGTTGGTATGACAAAAATTTTTGTTGTTGTTAGTCCTCACCTGAGGATATTTTCTCCATTGATTTTTAGAGAGAGTGGAAGGAACGGGGAGAGACACAGAGAGAGAGAGACATCGATGTGAAAGAGACACATCAATTGATTGCCTCCCACAGTGCCAGCAACTGAGCCTGCAACCAAAGTATGTGCCCTTGACCAGAAGAGAACCCTGGGCCCTTTAGTCCCCTGCCAACGTTCTAACCACTGAGAAAACTGGCTAGGGTGACAAAAATTTTTTAAGTAAGTTTTAATGCTTTGAGAATGGCCTTAATTTATGAGTC
>NW_006286225.1:427033-431242 GCF_000327345.1 Myotis davidii
TTCCTGCTGTGAAGCATGTCATCCTCCTGGGCTACGGTAGTGTTACTCTTAAGGGAAGATGGCAAATTGCTTCAGCATTTTCTTGCGGGGATGCTAATACACAGACCACTATTCCACATCATGCAGCTCGCTGGAACAGCACACAGAAAGCCATGTTTTAAGTAAACCAAAAACCATGCTTCTTGATTTTGTTTACATTGGTTCCACACATTAGGAAAACAATTGGTTTCACAGTGAATTCAGTGATGAAATAAATTATGCATTTTCCCATCAGGTTGGAGAAAACACACTCTTGTGGAAAGTCAGGACAATGCAAAAGGGAGGAGAGAATTTGTGCTATCTGACCAGGGTGACAAATTCAAACAGCTGAGGCCATGAACCCCAAACTCTCATTTTCACTCCCTTGCATGCCTCAGAGGTTTGTTACTAGTCACCCATAAGAAAGGGACACACAAAACACAGAGAGCTCAGCAGCTGCTCAAAAAGATTGAGGGCTTAGTGGCCCACTTCATTCAGCCACGTTCCTGAAAGCCTCTCAGTAGGTCCAACCACCTTCAGCTTTGAGGACGCCTCTGTTTACCATAAGCAATGCTGGTAGCCCGAACAGTCTCTGCACATTTAGAGTTAGTAGATCCAATATTTAGTGTTCAAACATGAATATTATAGTTTATATCGTTTATTATTTATTGAGAGCAATAAGAACTGTGAGAAGCTCTTACACGTACAAAAATACTCTGCCTTTTAAAATTTATACCACAAATTACTGAATCTCTAAATAAGACAATACAGGAAAAACATCTGAGTTTATATTCTACCAACTATTTAAAGCACGGTGGGAAACACAAGATTTAACCTCTATGCTAAAGGACATTATACACGGGTACCACAGGTCAGAGTCACATAAACTACTATAATCAGAGACGGTAGGAAGTCTCTAAGAGAAATAAGGTTGAGTATAACAGGAGTAGTGGTCAGAGAGAAATTCATCCCAACCAAGAGTGTCAGGGAGAGCTCCGTAAGTTAAGCAGCCATTTCAGCTGAGTTTTGAAGGGTGGACAGGATTAGAAATAGAGAGGGACAGCCAAGGGAAATGCAGAATTTGCTTGGGACACAGCAGTAATTTAGTTAGTTAGACCAGAACAGGGGTATGTTGAGGAGCAGTGACAGCCAAGCCTGGAAAGGCAGATGTGGTCCCCAGGTGGATGCCCGAAGATGTCAAGCTAAGAGTGACCAAGGTGTTGCTGATTAAAAAACAAAAATCCTTAGAAAGGTTAATCATGTGCAGTAAAGTGGTGAAAAAATAAAGGCAGGAAATCTGGGGGTGGGATAGGGTGGAATAGTAAAATAGACTGCAGAAAGCAAGGCAAGAAGTAATAGGTTGACTAAAGGTAACCAAGGAAAAGGCAGTGCTAAGGGCTGAGTTACATGTGCCCAAAATTCATTCATATGATGAAGTCCTAAGCCCCAATACCTCAGAATGTTACTATATTTGAAAACAGAGTCTTTAAAGAGGTAATTAAGTTAAAATGAAGTCATTAGGTTGAGCCCTAACCCAATAGGACTGGCATCCTTATAAAAGGAAGAAATCTAGAAACAGACACACACAGAGGGAAGCCATGTCAGGACACAGAGAGGAGACAGCCATCCACAAGCCAAAGAGAGAGGCCTCAAGAGAAACCATCCTCACGATATCTGATCTTGGACTTCTAGTCTTCACAATTGTGAAAAAAATTAATTTCTATTGCTTAAGCCACCAAATCTGTGGTACTTGATTATGCAGTCTAGTAATCTAATATAGGAAGGAATAGACAGATATAAAAAATTGGGGGGAGAACTAATTTAGAAAAATAGGAAACAACTAGGAGGAAAGGGTGAAGAGTGAAAGGTGACAAGATGTGAGTTCAGGCAGCCAGGAAATAAAAAATAGTAAAAATTTAGGAAACTGGAAGAAGCTGGCTTAAGTAAAAATGATAACTCATTTTGCCAAAATGTTCAGTTTGACTTCTGACAAGATATCCTTACAGAGGCATAAAATTAAGTAATGCATCCCTGGCTGGTGTGGCTCAATTAAATGGAGCATTTTCTCATGAACCAAAGAGTTCTGCATTGATGTCCCAGTCAGGGCACATGCCCAGGTTGCAAGTTTGATCCCAATAGGGGCATGGTCCCAGTCAGAAGTGTGTGGGAGGCAGCCAATCGATGTTTCTCTTCTCTCTCTCTCTCTCATCAATAAAAACATATCCTCAGATGAGAATTTTAAAAAAAAATGAGTAATGCAAATGTAGCAAAGGAGCTCAGGAAAGAGCTAAATGTTGGAGTGATCCTGATGAAAGTAAGCATTGAGGCTATAAGAATAGAAGGCTTGTTCAGGAAGATTATGAAGAACACAGAAAACTGAAGACACAAACTTGGAAGAGAACCTAAGTCTTATAGGAAAAATGAAGAGATAGAGTCTGAGAGAAAGGAGTGGTCACAGACTGGTCTGGTTTTATGACAGCAAAATATAGAAGTGACTAAATCACCACTTCTACTTCACACTTTGTGTTCCTGAGGTAAACTTCTGTTAGAGACCTATAACATTTCCATGCCTCTGTTTATTACTGAAGAATGGGATGCTGAGTGGGAATCTCTGTGGCTCCTGATCAGACTCATTGTTAAGGCCCAAGAGGCACCAAGCATGCCAATTATCCAGTCGCCACAACTGGAGCTAGATGTCTCCCCGTGGGTCTTACTGAGAAGTTATAGAGCCAGCCCTGCTATACTCCTACCAGACCCCTCTAACACATACACCTCCTATTTATAGAAACTGAAATTGAAGGGGAGAAGGCATTTGAAAGATCTGAGTCACCTACTTTGGTAGGGAGTACAGAATTTGTGTTGAAAGAGGGTACTTCCCTACCCACCTCCATTCAGTGTGTCATAGGATGAGGTTGGGGGTGCCATAAAGACAAGGAGACTGGTGTTGTGTCCTCCAGTTAGATATCCACTTAGGCAGCTGACTTGACCATCTTCCTCACCTGTGCCCGTCCAAACAGGATTGAAGAGACCTAAAGTGAGATGATTGGGCAGAGAGGAGCAGCTGGTGAGGGAGGTAGCTGGACCTCTCACTATCTGGCATGGAAAGAAAGTGAGTTTCCTATAGTCTAGTGGACACTGAAAAAGGTGGCTGGGCTTGAGCCGCCTTGCTGTTCCCACCCCAGAGGACTACTGGAAGGAGGGACTCATTCCTTGTACCTTTTCTTTATTCTGCATATCAATTTATTAACCACTTATTATATCCTTGACACTATGCAAGTTCTCTGGGACACAGATAACAGGTATATAGAACACAGTGCTTGCTATACAAGGATTTGCATTAAAAAACAGATTACTTGGGAGTCACAACCTTGTGGGAGCACCGACATAAACATGGGGATCTAACATCAAGGAGCTCTGATGGTGAGAACTGCACAGAATGCCAGAGGTTGACTTATTGGGTTCCCTCATCTCAAGGTGGGGTGGTGAGGAAAATCTCATACCTGTCCCCAGAAGATAACCAACATCTGAACCCTCGCCACATGGGCAGCATCAAATGTCAGTCAGTACTGGTCAGAAAAACAGTGACACCAACGAAGTGAAGATGAGAGCTGTGCATACCCCTGCGAAGAGGGAGGAGTAGAACTGGTGAGGTCCAGGCCATGGCCTCCCACTACCACCCCAAGGTGAAGGAGTGGGATGAGGAGTAAAATGCAGATGGCAGCCCCCCTTCCCTAGGAGTGACCAGTCAAGTCAGCCCCAGGCAGGGGAGAGAGGATGAGATTGAAATCAACTTTGACATTTAAGTTCTAAACTGGATTGGGTTTTCAATAAATGGATGTAACCAGAAAATTATAACTTTTCAAGTTATCATTTAAAAAGAGAAAAGGGAATTCAACAGAAGACTGAAGGTAGCTAATGGAAAATGTTTGTAAGTTTCATGTTGGTACTCTCACAAGGTTGTGATGCCTCATTAAACTAATTGTATGTGCAAGTCCCTGTATGCCAAACACTGTGTTCTATGCATCTGTTTATTCCAGGAAGCTTGCATAGTGTTGAGGACATAGTAGATAATAAATTTATATGCAGAATGAAAAAATACCATCAAGAGAGAGTAATATTTGGCCACCACTACAAAGAGGTAGGGGATGACACACTTTAAAAAAAGGTTTTGGATGAGGAACTTGATCAGGA
>NW_006286225.1:431475-448930 GCF_000327345.1 Myotis davidii
ATGTATCTTATCTCCTCTCTTTGAGGCCAGATGCCTTTTACAAAGTCAGTGCTTACCACAGTATATTACATATTGTAAGTGCTGAATAAAAGTAAGCACTCAATAAAAGTTACAAATCAATTAATCCGTAAAACAATCCCATTTAAAATTGCATCAAGATGAATTAAATATCTAACAATAAATTTAACCCAGGAGGTGGAAAACCTGTACAGTGAAACTATAAAACATTGATGAAAGAAATTGAAAAGAAACAAATAAATATATAGATATATGTGCCCATGAATTGGAAGAATTAATATTGTTAAAATAGCCATACTATCCAAACCAATCTACAGATCCAAATGCAATCCTTATCAAAATTCCAATGGCATTTTTCACAAAATTAAAAAAAAATCCTAAATTTGCGTGCAACCACAAATGCCCCTGAATAGCATAGCAATCTTAAGAAAGAAAAACAAAGCTGACAGCATCACACTTCATGCTTTCAGACTATATTACAAAGCAACAGTAATCAAAACATGATTACTGAAAATGATATTTGCATAAAAAGAAACACAATGATCAATGGAACAGAATAGAAAGCCCAGAAATAAACCTATACAGTCAATTAATTTACAACAAAAAAGCCAAGGATATACAATGAGGAAAGAAAAGCCTCTTAAATAAATGGTATTAAAAAAACTGGACAGCCACATACAAAAGATAGAAAGTAGATCCCTGTCTTACACTATACACAAAAAATAACCCAATCCAAATTGAAAACATAAACTCCTGAGAGAAAACATTATTGCCTGACACTGGTCTTGGTAATAATGTTTTGGATTTGACACCAAAAGCAAGGCAACCAAAAACAAAAATAATCAAGTGGGACTACATCAAATTAAAAAGCTATGAACAACAAAGGACACCATCAACAAATGAAAAGGCAACCCACCAAATGGAAGAAAATATCTGCAAATTATATATGTGGTAAGGGGTTAAATACCCAAGATATAGAAAGAACTGATATAACTCAATAGCAAAAACCAAACAAGAAACAAAACAAAACAAAAAATACAAAAAAATATATACAATTAAATAATGGGCATAAGATCTGAATAAACATTTTCCCAGAGAAGACATACAGATGGCCAACAGACATATAAAAAAATGTTCAACATCACTAATCAGGGGAATGTATTCAAAACCACAATGAGCTATCACCTCATATATATTAAACTAGAGGCCTGGTGCAAAAAATTTGTAAACTTGGGGGGGTACCTCAGCCCAGCCTATGCCTTCTCGCAGTCTGGGACCCCTCGCAGGATATCCACCTGCTGGTTTAGGCCCGCTCCCCGGGGGATTGGGCCTAAGCTGGCAGTCAGACATCCCTCTGGTAGCCCGGCAGCCCTCGGGGGATGTCCACCTGCCAGCGGGGAGCAGGCCTAAGCTGCAGTCGGACATCCTTAGCGCTTCTGAGAAGGCGGGAGAGGCTCCCGCCACCACCGCTGTGCTGGCAGCCATCTACCTGGCTTGTGGCTGAGCAGAGTTCCCCCTGTGGGAGCTCACTGACCACCAGGGGACAGCTCCTGCATGGTGGTCAGTGTGTGTCATAGTGATCAGTCGTTCCCAGTCATTTGGTCACTTAGGCTTTTATATATATAGATACTATCATATCAACATGTAATCAAAATATTAAAATTGATAGATTTCACATTCTATTTTTGTACTAAGTCTGGGATTTATTTAACTTCTATAATTGAAACTTTGTAGCCTTGAGTGGAGCTCAGGGCCTTCCAGGGCAGGCGGGAAGCTTGACTTCCTCCATCGCTGGGGGCAACCTAAGCCTCTTGCTCACTCCAGCTCCATGGCCGCTGCCATCTTTGTGACGGACTGATGGAGTGAGGGAGTGAGGGTGTGATGGTTAATTTGCATATTATTCTTTTCTTAGACAGGATTGGTTATTATAAGAAAGACAAGAAATAACAAGGGTTGGTGAGAATGTGAAGTAAAGGGAACCCTTGTGCACTGTTGGTGGGAATGTAAACAGTGCATCCACTATGGAAAACAGTACGGAGGTTCCTCAAAAAATTAAAAATAGAACTACCATATGACCCAGCAATTCTACTTGTGGATTTACCCAAAGGAAACAAAATCACTATCTCAAAAAGATATCTGCAACCCCATGTTCACTACGGCATTACTTGCAATAGCCAAGACATGGAAACAAGCAACCAATGGATGAATAGATCAAGAAAATGTGGCATACATGTTCAGTTAACATCATTCAGCCATAAAAAAAAGGATATTCTGCTATTTGAGACAACATAGTTGGACTTGAGGGCATTATGCTAAGTGAGATAAGTCAGACAGAGAAAGATAAATATTGCGTGATTTCGTTTTTATGTCGGACCTGAAAAAACAAAACAAAAAAAGGAACTCAGAGAATAGATTGGTAGTTGCCAGAATCAGAGTGGGTGAAATGGGTGAAGGTCATCAAAAAGGACAAACTTCCAATTATAAAGTAAATAAATCCAGGGGGTGTAAGGTATAGCATGCTGGCATAGTTAAAATAAACATGTGGTAACCATTTTGCAATATGTACATATATCAAATCATAATGGTGTGCAACTAAAACTATCTCAGCACAAAATTAATCTGTTGCCTCAATTGATTTTGGGAAAAGCCTTGCTTTAGATAAAGTTCACTAATTCATTATAATAATATATACTGAGCTTTTATTAACAAGAACTATTCTGGGAATAAAATGATGAATAAAGAAAATGTCACCCTTATTCCAATAAGGGAAGCAAGAGGAGGAGAAAGATATAAAATCAGAATATCTATATAGATAGATAGATAGATAGATAGATAGATAGATATAGATATATACACACATACACACACACACACATACATACACACACACACACACAATCAAGCAACTTTTTTTCTCCCAAATGAACTGCTTCCTTTGGTTCCATCAATCCATTCCATCTACATGGTCTGTTATCACCAAGAGAATGAAAATAAGTAATAACTTTTATGGTAGATTATGTTAATAGCCTAATTCCTGCACTTTGCAATTCCTCCAGGAAAGAGGAGAATATTTCTCTTCTCCTTGACTTTGAATTTATCATGTGACATGCTTTGATCAATAGAAGACTAGTGGGTGTGATGTAACCCCACCCATTTATTTTTTAAGAACTCTTTATTGTTGAAAGTATTACATATGTCCCCTTTTTTTCTCCCATTGACCCCCTCCAACCCGCCCTCAACCCCCATGCCCTAGGCCTTCATTGCCCTATTGTCTGTGTCCATGGGTTATGAATTGACACCCCACCCTTTAAAACATTGATGTGCATATTGGTGATTGAGCTTGCTCTCTTACACTTCCACCACCGATAACAGGAATATGCGAGGCCTAACCCAGTGTCCTAGCAGGAGAAAGAGGGACATGTGAAGCAGAGCAGACCCAGGCAGTTTCCCTAGATGAGCCCAGTCTAGATCTGCTGACCTCCATTTGACCTACGGACATATGAGCTTAATAAATGCTTTTTGTGTTATGTCACAGAGATAGTGTGGCTGCTTGTTACACAACATTACTGTAGCAATAACTGACTGATACATGGAGTGAAATAAATGTAGTAGAATGTGCCTAGACATATAATTTAGGTGTTCCAATCTAAACAATAAAAACTAAAACCCAATAATATAAATTGCATAAATGGAAGAACTAAGTGGAACATCAGTCCAGTTCTCATTACCAGACTTCTTATCCTGACCAAAGTGAAGTTCATGACTCAGCCCTAAGACCTTGCTAAAATTTACTATTTCCCAGACTGTCATACTGAACAGATCATGACAAACAGAAGCCAAGGAAAATAAATGAAATTCGTGTTTTACGGGGTCCCACATGCGGTGGTGTTTTCAAACCCACATGCATCCACCAAGAAGCACTTAGAATGTTTTATTCTGAAAACAAATCATAGCAAGAATAGAGTACAGAACAAAAATCAACTCAACAAGTCACCCCATATGTTTTTCATTTTCTTGTATTCTATAAAGGAAGTGAATGTGGCATAGTATACTTGGCTCCTAGCATAGAGACTTCCAGCTATTCTTTTTAATTTCATATTTACAGAGAGCTTGTGTTACCCTCTGTACTGCCTCTGAAATAGCAACAGAAGTAGAGGAAATAATCCACTGAGAAATAAATGCTGTATCTTTCCTAGAGTAATGGGTTTGGATCAAGCTCCATTCCTAGTACAAAGATGTTCTCTGTGTACACAGGTCAATGGGATCTGCCAGAGAGAAGATAATGTACCTCCATTACAGGGGGGTGAGGCCTCTGACAAACCACTACTGCAATGCTGAAAGGAAACTCATTCAGACAGCCTTCTGTATTCTTTAAGTGAAAAGTAACATTTAAAGGTATGTACACAGTATGGATGCCTACTTAACGTTAGCTATCTACCCCACACCCCTGGGAGGGTCAATGGGGGGAAAAGAGGGACATCTATAATACTTTCAATAATAAAGATAAATTTCTAAAAGTAATCTATCTAAAAACAAAAAAGATAAATCTCTCTCAGTCTGGAATAATTAAAAATATAAAAACATCACATGTATTATAATATATGCATATATGTGTATGTGTAAGAGTGTGTGTGTGTGTGTGTGTGTATTCCATATATTTTATATGTGTTAAATGTGTTTACCCTAATATGACTGACTACACATACAAACACAAGTCATGTATCCTCAATTGCATCTCTACCAGGATTCTATATAGTGAATGTGACCGTACTCTCCACTTCAAATCTTTTGGAAGAAGATTGTCTTTTCTTTTTTTCTTTTTCTTTTCATTGTCCTTGGAAATACAGAGTCTATCATTTATAAAAATTTAGTGCTGCTCATGGGTACAGTGAAGCCATTTGAAAGCATCTTCTGTGCATGTAAAAGAACAGACAAATGTACTCCGTCTCACATATCTTACACATCAAATCTACTACCTCTGTAATAAATTGAACAAGAAAGCTATGGTTCTCCTGACAAACACAGAAAATCAGTCCATTGTTGAGACATTTTGATTATCAATGTGTAAATATCAATAGGTGGCAGAGTAATTTTAGAGAGGTTAGTCTTTGACATAATTACCTTGTAATGTTAAAATTCAAAGACTTTTAAATAAATAGTATTGCTATTTCTTGTTATCCATGGTCCATTTAAAATTTATCATATATATATATGTATATGTATATATGCATATATATATATGTATATGTATATATGCATATATATATATATTAAATCCCACAAACACATATAGATAAACTATGTGCTTGAATATTAAATATTGAAAGCCACATGGCAATATTTTTAAATTTCATATTAAAATTTGAAAGCACTAATTGGAAAACATCTAAATTAAAAACCTATATCCTATTTTAATATTACTAATAATATACAGGCTGTTTCTAAACTTTTATTCCATTTAAAATCTAGGCCAACGCCTTAATCCAGAATATTTGAAATCAATGAATTTCTAAGATTTAATACCTGACCATATGCTGAGTACTAGTACAGATTCAAGGTGGCTGACTCAACAGATAAATAAGCTATTCATCTGTCAAAATATTTTATATTCCATGAAATGAAATAATTATCAAGTACCAGTGGAATGCCACTCTAATATAAGCTAAGATTATTCATAATTCACATGAAACTTTAACATGTTCCCAGTGGTATATCCAGCCCATATATTTTCTCATTAATAAAAAACTATTTTAAACAAGCTCTGATCCTTGATAACAACAAGACTTTTTATTTTTCTTGGATTGTATATATCTTAAAATTAATTATTTCTTGTAATTTTGTATCGGCTGTTTGCCTTTGAAGCTTTTCCAGTTTATCTTACCCCAGCTGTTTCAGAGATGGGCTCTGGCCAATGCTTACTTCATTTGTAGACTCTTTGACCCAATACAACATGACCAGGAAGACCCTCTTCAGAAATAACTCATCTCTTCTCAGCTTCCTGAACAGTAAAGTCAACCTTATCAACCACATCAAACTCTCCTTGTTCACACAGACACAAAACTGATGTGTAGCTATTAATACTATGCACTTAATTAGGAGAAAACCAATGTTTAAGGCTCATTACATTTTATCATTCTGGCAGGCTTGTTGACATCTGACTTCACTCTTTTTAAATGTTCCAAAGGAACTTTATTATTACTGCAGAGAGAGACTCCTTTGACCTCTTAAGTTCATTGATAACTGGCTAACACTCACTAAATAGCCAAGTTCTCTAGAGAAACTCGTGAAAGATTATGGAGCACATCAAGGAAACGGATGTCTCCCAGCACTAACCTGCTTACAGTCCATGCTAGCACTAGAGCCTCGCTTCTTAACAGACACGGCAACGTGTTATGGATGAATCTGTTTCAGCTGTGATGGAAAAAATGTTTCAAAATCCATAAAATCACTATGCTTGCCATGCCCACACTTAAAATGCTTTATAATGTAAATCTTTAATAGTGCCACAAATGTCTAGGATGCTTCCCTGAAGACTTCTCATGTGTACATTTGTGAAGAATCTGTCAGATTCTTGAGATTATGCTGGTACTTAAACCAGGATAATAAAGTAGAGCTCTTGCTTTGAACACTAAACACTTCTCTGTACAGCATTTATAAATTGCAGTTGGGGACTGAATCCAAGCTAAATCAAATCTATATGGTCACCTGAACAGAGAAAGAAAATGTATCCTGTTGGGAACACAGGGAACGTTGTAAACTGTGACTGTTGAGAGAGCTGAACTGCTAGCCTGAGAATGTGATCAGTGTGGCCAAGTTCATATCCTTGTTTCATCTTCCATTTTCTTGCATTATTACACCTAACAGTGTATAAAATTATACAGAATTTTTAAAGAATGTAAAGGGCCTTTAGTCAACTAGGTCTTTAAAAAAGGGTTTGTTAACTTCATTTAACAAATTTCATTATTTCTGACTTAATTTTAAAGTGATAAATGGTAAAAATCCATATTCCTTTCATGTTTCTACTACCATGGTACATACTTGAAATTACATTTCCAAAAAATGGCACTATAAATATAAATGAGCTATATATAATTCAATCATATTTTCCCCTTTGAAGCAAAGTCCTAATATAAGATTACTTTTCTGAAGAAAAACCTAATGCCCAACTTTTTATAGAAAATGAACATAAATGTTAAATTTGTTATTAACTATAGTTCAATATAGTAATACAAATAAGTATACTCTTTATAGCGGCCATTTGGGATGTTTCCAAATATTCTCTGGTTAATTCTCCTTGACTGTATTAAGATTGTACTTCCCTACCCCTGGGAAGGCAGTGACTTGATTTGGCCAATGAAATGTGAGTAAAAGTGACCAAAAGTCACTTGCAGTTGGGAGCTTTAAAAGCCAGTGTATAGACAGTAGTGTGTAAAGACTTGGGGGGTTAGGGGGCTGGGTATGTGTGGGATTTGGAAATGACAAGTTAATGAAAAAACAAAATAGAAACAGATTCATAGAACTGGTGGTTGCCACAGGGGAGAGGGCGTTGGGGGATGGGTGAGAGTGGTAAAAGGACTAAGAAACATAATAGGGGAAAATAAGGACAGTCATCTTAGATCATAAAATGAAAGGCTTGTATTGAATATAGAAGACAGAGGGTTCTGGGTTCCTGATACTGTCAAGCTGCCAGACCACCCTGACCACTTGCCCAGGCTTACGAGAGAAGATAAATACTTCTATTTTGATGCTCAGTGCATTTTTATCTTCTCTGTTGCCTTAGAAAAACCTGTAACCTATCTAATAAAGTTCCATCTCACACTTTCCTCAAATATAATTCAGGGGCTCTTGACAACATATTTAATTTACCCAACACCCTTTTTCTGAAGAGTTCAATTCACTCTCCACTATTTTTCATCATCATCTCTGATGTAATATAGTAACAATGCTTTACATTTGGCGCAGACCCCAGGTCCCATGACCAAGCTGCTCACATCAGGCTGCTTTCTGCCCTGGAAAATAACATCTGGTTCTGCTTCACTACTGCGAGGCAAGCTAAATTTCCAGTTTTCAAAAATCAAGAACGAGACGATTTTAACCCATTTTTCAGACAAATTTGTTTTCATTCGTAAGTCCTTTAAAAAAAATAGACTTAATATGTAGGAAAAGTGATTTAATAGATAGCAACTTGGGTTTTTCCCTAAAGTTATCTTATGATACAAAATGGTTAACATCCTTCTGTTGTACACAACTCACCCATAATAAATGCTTCCTCATGTAATAAAAATAGGTGCAGATATCTATGGAGTACTTTCACCTCTTTGGAAAGAAAAGCACTACAGAACATAAACATTCTGTGGCTCTCTAGTTTCCCTTGGCTCTCCATTTCTCCATATAAAAGGGGGTAATTATACCTGCCACAAACTATTTCATGCTTATGGTATGAAGATAAATGAGATAACCTATATAAGAAAGCATTTTGTGCTCTTAGGAAAGAATAAATGCTCCTAAATCCAAGATGGTATAATTCTTTATAATGTTTTCCAGGGACGCTCTGAACAGCTCCAGAGAGGTCGTTACCCACAACAAACTTTTGGCACTAAAGGAACCACCTTTCTAAAAAAAAATTCATCCCTTGCACCTGACAACACTTTTCCATTAATTGGGGGTAAGTCCAGATGCCGTTCTGTTTGGTCATCTCCAGTGCTCTAAAAGGACCCAGATTTCTCACTTCAATTTCTTGCACCAATGAAATGAACAAAAAGCCCTCTAAATCACAGGGGTTTCAGTTGACAGGTTAACAGTGAGACGCATTTCAATCAACTTCAAATGCAAAGCAGATTTGGCAAGAACCAGGGAAGGGCTAAGTGGGAAAAGGAAAGGCCCAGTGGTAGTCTGACAACTCCCTCATGTCTACTGTCTGCTGCAATCCATCAGCGACCCCCAAGGACCCAGCCAATCAGCTGAACTTGGCCTCACACTCGACCAAATGGGGTTCTGTCGTTGCTGTCCCTTCGTTGTGTGCAGAAGTCTGTTTAGATACCTAATTTATGCAGAGAATTTAGAAGTAAAATGGATTGCAAACAAAAAAGCCAGAAATTTATCAATCCAGCCCATAATTTACATCCCTTAACCTGATAGCCAGCACATGAGTGACCCTAGTTAACCTCCAGTTTACCCTCCTGCTGGGGTTAACAGGCTTCTGCACTTTCTAGTGAAGCACCAAGTGTTTGTGTGTGCCCATGCTGTTTTAGGAAGTTGCCAAACAAAAAAATCAGCAATGAGTATG
This sequence comes from Myotis davidii, assembly GCF_000327345.1. NCBI lineage: Eukaryota > Metazoa > Chordata > Mammalia > Chiroptera > Vespertilionidae > Myotis > Myotis davidii. Next base: position 440,780 of record NW_006286225.1, read on the forward strand.
CCAGCTGCCTTTGGACCTCACTGTGTGTACATGTGATACCGCTGAGTCGAGGCATCTCCTGTCAGATCATCAATTAGGTCTGGGGGTAGAGGGAGAAACTCTGACGTCTTGGCAGTCTTCCTGAAGCAGTTACAGTGATGGAAGGTATATCAGAGTCTGAGGAATTGGGAGGGCATCTTTTGCGGCCCTCACCACAATTCTATTTGTACTCCTGAAGGGCTGTCCCTAGGCTTCTATCACTGACAACACACTTAGGGCACAGCTCAGGGGTTGAATGTCACTTTTCATTGAAATTTCTCAAAATGCTAATTTCCTATTGCATTGTTTTTCCTTAAACAAATGTTAGTGAGAAAACAGCAACTTATCTGTTTAGAGAATGTGGTCTTCAATATAATAGGTTAACTATTGTTTTGAAATAAGCACTAAACATTGTCCCATAATTTGACATCTGTCCTAATTTTATTCACAATGAGTTAGTGATTGCTAGCAATAGCTGCTGTTGCTCACTAAAGAATATTCAGGATATTTAAAAAGTTAGAAACAACCGAAGTGAATATTTAATTTACAATTTACCCAAATAGACATGTACAGTTTTTACAGATCAGTCCTAACTACACAGTGCTACCAATAACAACAGCAGAGCATGCTCTATTAAAAAGTTGCTTTTCTGTTTTTTCTTTTCTTTTAAGTTTATCTTTATTGTTACAAGTATTATACATGTCCCCCTTTTTCCCCATTGACCTCCTCCACACTGCACCCATTCTCCCCACTACCAGGCCTTTACAACTATTGTCTATGTCCATGGGTTATGCATATATGCATATAACTTCTTTGGTTAATCTCTCCCAATCCACCCACCCACCCACCTCCTAAAGAATTGCTTTTCAATGTGACACCAGTTGCTACGACATTCTTAAACTCCTTTCAAAATCATTAAAAGTCCTTGCTAGTTCTATAGCAGGCCCACTATAATCACCACTTTTCCCAGTGGTCATAAACTGGATGTCTTGCAGCTTAAAAGAACCCTATACAAAGGGTTACACATGTACATCCCTTCTGTGTGCCCTGAGCAAATCACAGTATAACATGCAATCATATGAAAATCATACCACTGGAAGAGCTAAAATATAACAACTCTGAATTGAACTTTTCATTTTATCTACAATGTGTCAGTCCGGGCAAAACTGCTTTGACTGGAGAAATGAGTTCTACCCGCTCTTATTAGCTAGCTCCTATGCTTCTGAACTCGGGCAACACACTATGCCAAAAATAATGAAATAATTCAGCACACGGTGTTCTTTTGGTCTACATGCATTCATTCAACAAACATATAAGGCATTTCTTTTTAACAGGCACTGTCCCACACCTTGAGTTGCAGACTTTATCTCTACCCAGCAGAACTTGCAGACAAAAATTTTTTTCCAAGAAAGAAAATATTAGTCAATAAAAAACTACATTTTTAGATCTCATTCATGAAGTTTAAAAACATGATTTTTCTCAAAAGGTAATTAGCATAGTGACCTGGGGAACTAAAAGAAATTTCAATACTTTGTTTTATAAAAAGACTAGTAATTTTACTGGAGACAAATATAAAGAATCATATCAGGAAGGAAAATAATAAATAACACAAATGTTTTTGTTTGCATTTTGAAGAGAAGGAGGCACACATACACGAGTCTGCATAGCTTTTCTTCATCATACTGCACTGGATTTCCTTAACACAAAGCTACAGACATGACAGGACCATCTCACATGGATTACAAGGTGCCCTAAACACCTCTCCATCTTCTATTCTCATTTGTGCACATTAAACACAAGCCAGACTATTTCTTACACTTATCTACCTCCTTTCCTAGCAGTGTCCTGAGAAAACAGGTGGTATAAAGTAAACAGTAGTTAACTGAGTAAAATATTTTATGATTGCAGTGTTGCTTATATTCAGTCAATATACCTTGCATTTTTTATGATAAAGAACATTAAATAGAGGCATCATTTTTAGAAATACTCTTCCACTGGATATATGTTGTGAAAGCCAAATGAGTTTTTATTAATATTTTCAAGTAAATTCAACAGCCTCAGAGAGTTCTATACAACAAAAAATTGGCCAGAAAACAATGGGTGTGTACTGCTCCATGCATATTCAGAATAAACTAGTATCTATTTCTGTTTCCAAAAGCAGGTGAAGCTAATCACTTAACAATAGTGAATGGCAAAGACTTTATTTTTATTATACCAAACAGCTGATAGGAGATTATGCCAGAAAAAAAAAAAAAAGAAAGGTCCTGATATGTTCATATTTGACTGGATAACCCAGTGAACTCATGCAGGGATAAGAAGCTCATCCAAATCGATAAGAGGAATCTATTCAATAAAAATAAAGGCAAATTAAAATGTAAAATAAAACAGAAATGGTTAACTGATAAGCTTTACTTCTTTCCAGATATGTTGTAGTAAATTTCAATGTCTTTGGGAAAAATACTTCATTTACAAATCCATAAAATAGAATAGAAATATTATCAGTAATAATGTTAGTACATTTCCTTTGCTTTCTTTCAACAATCTTTGGTAAATAAAACACAATTATTATCTTTGCAATACAAACTAAGAGCATTTCAATTTAATGTACCTATATCTCTGGAAAGATTATATGATGTTCCCACTCTTTATGAAAACATCACTTTAAGAGCTAAAAGGCTCTTAATAGTATAATCATAAAAAAATGAAAGTCATGTAATGTGCTTGTTAGAAAACTCAATTTCATATTGAATAGTTACGTTTTACACTGAAATTTTCACAATTTTAATAAAAAGGTATGCAGTCTGAGTATCTCTATACTTTCCACTAAGGTGTTTTCATTTGCTTACAATTGTTTAATTCACTCTATTCCAAAAGAGATCACAGTCTAACCATGTTCAAAATAGTAGCTCTCTCTTTTAGGTTTCTGCTCAGCCTACAAAACACTGCATCATGTACTCTAGCCGCAAGATACTATGGAGGACAAGCAAGTTGAAACAGCATAATTCAACAGGGAAAACCGCAATATGGCTTCATTCTTCCACTATCCCTTTAGAATTCATACAATGGGACAAGTTCTTCCTCTGCCCTGCATGGAAACACAGACAATCATGACCTCTTTGATGACTCAAGTAATAAAAGGCCTATATTTTCTTTAAGTTGAAAAATATCTCAACCTGATACCTAGAGAGTCAGTCCCACATTATAAGCAGGGCTGCCAACATCACTCCATATCCCAGCTATTTCACCGATCCGAGACCAAGCCTACCACCTGAGAAGGGGACAAATGGGACTTTTCTCTTTCCAGATCACCTTCTATTCTACTTTCTAGCTGCTCATTCTGACCCCTTGAGGATAGTGGTTTGAGATGGAGATGGGTGACGAAAACTGTGGAGAAAAAAGAGGTATGGGTAGCAGAATATTATTTAATTAGCACTGTCATAAGATGGCTGTATGGCTCATCTATAAACCTGAAGATGTTTTAAAGCTCTTTCTTTTGCAGGTTGCTTACGGGTGTTTTTGGAGACACTCCCTTTGCTGGGGGGAGTTGGGGTCCTAATCCTGCCAAATACATTTCTAATCTGACTGTTTTACCTCTTGCCAAGCCCTGAGGAACCCAAGAATCCAACTGGAGCGTCTACCTGCTATGGTCTGTTTAACATCCCAGGCAACCATATTGAATAATACCAAATGTTATTTCACAATGGCACGCAATCTGACCTGAGGAATGCTATAGTCAAAAGAATATGGGGTTTCATAGCCCAACAACCTTCATTTTGAATTCCAGGCCCTTTACATCCTGATTGTCCTTAAAGAGATTAACCTGTCCGAGGCTGTTTTGTTATCTATAAAGTAATACATAAATTTTAATGTTTTTAATGAGAATTCTCTAGATATGACTCACAGAAAGGCATTAATAATTAGAAGACTTATTTAGAGAGTAAGAATGGCTTTCTGGTTATCAGTTGCTGCATAACAAACCATCTATAAACTTAGTAACTTAAAATAATAACATGAGCCCTATCTGGTTTGGCTCAGTGGATAGTGCATCGGTCTGTGGACTCAAGGGTCCCAGGTTCGATTCTGGTCAAGGGCATGTACCTTAGTTGCAGGCACATCCCCACTGGGGAGTGTGCAAGAGGCAGCTGATCCTTGTTTCTCTCTCATCAATGTTTCTAACTCTCTATCCCTCTCCCTTCCTCTCTGTAAAAAATCAATAAAATATATTTAAAAATAATAATAATAACATGATATTCTATCATGGTCTGGAGGCTCAGCTGGGTGATTCTCTTATGCAGTAACAAATGATGGCTTGGACTACAGTCATTTGAAGGCTTGACTGGACTAGATATCAAAGGTGGCTCACTCACCTGTCTGGCAGCTAATGCTGTCTATCAGCTGAGTGTTCAGGTGGCTGGAACTGGAGCACCAACACACAGACTCTCTACATGGCTTGGCTTTCCCACAGCATGGAGGCTGAGTCCCAGGAGGGAGTATTCCAAGAACCAATATTCTAAACGGCCTAACGATGGCTGCAGCCTTCATAGAATCTCACCTCAGAAGTCCCGCAACGTCACTCTGCCACATTCTGTTGATCAAGGCTAGCCCAGATTAAGGGTGGGAGAGGGTGATTAGACTCCACTCCTGAAATGAAGATCAGAATGCTTGCAATGGGGAGAAGGAACTGTTTATAGACTATCTGCCCAATGACTAGAGAGAGGGGGAAAGTAAGAAACTTAAAAAGGAGGAAAAGCCAGTACTCTAGACTTCCCTACAATGAGGTGCACAGACCCAGGCACATGAGGATAAAAAAAAAGCCTCCTTAAAGTAAAAAGCCTGTACTCAGAAAACTACAGAACATTGAAAAAAGAGTAAAGGAAGACATAAATAAATGGAAGAACATACTGTGTACATGGATTGGTAGACCCAACATCATTAAAATGTCCATACTACCCAAAGCAATCAATAGATTCAATGCAATCCCCATTAAAATACCAACAGCATACTTCAAAGACCTAGAACAAACTCTACAAAAATTCATATCTAGATCATCAACTGACACCACACACAAAAACAAACTCAAAATGGCTAAAGGACTGTAAATGTAAGACGGGAAACCATAAAAATCCTCCAAGACTCCACAGGCAGAAAAATAGCAGACATATGTCATAGCAATAGCTTTACAGACACAGCTGCTAGGACAATAGAAACTAAGGAAAAGATAAACAAATGGGACTACATCAAAATAAAAAGTTTCTGAACAGCAAAAGAAACCATCAACAAAACAAGAAAACCCACTGCATGGGAGAACATATTTGCCAATGTTATATCCGATAATAGTTTAATCTCCAACATTTATAGGGAACTCATACAACTTAACAAAGGCAAGATAAACAATCCAATCCAAAAATAGACAAAGAGCGCTGACTGGTTTGCTCGGTGGATAGAGCGTCGGCCTGCGGACTGAAGGGTCCCAGGTTTGATTCCAGTCAAGGGCATGTACCTTGGTTGCAGGCACATCCCCAGTAGGGGGTGTGCAGGAGGCAGCTGTTCAATGTTTCTCTCTCACTCATGTTTCTAACTCTCTATCCCTCTCCCTTCCTCTCTGAAAAAAATCAATAAAATATATTAAAAAAAAAAAAAGAATAGCCAGCCAATTGGAGGTCAGTCTGGAGCAGCCACACAGGCGTCCCTTTTGTGCCTTAGAACCATAGCCCTGCCCGCTGGGGGTGCAGACAAAGGGAACAATGCAGAGAAAAATGAACCCTTGTGTACTGCTGGTGGGGATGCAGACTGGTGCAGCCACTGTGGAAAACAGTATGGAGTTTCCTCAAAAAATTTAAAATGGATCTCCCATTCAATCCAGGAATCCCACTTCTGGGAATATATTGCAAGAAACAGAAACACCATTCAGAAAGGACATATGCACCCCTATGTCCATAGCAGCACAATTTACAATAGCTAAGATTTGTAAATAGCCTAAGTGCCCATCAGCAGATGAGTGGATTAGAAAACTGTGGTACATCTACACAACAGAATACTATGCTGCTATAAAAAAGAAGGAATTCTTGGTCAGGACTCTGTCACGTAACGACCAATCAGCAGGCTGCGTCCCCACCCCCTCACCAGCCTGGTGGTCCGCAGGCGTGCTGAGAGGCCCCTCCACCACGAGCCCAGCTGGGGGTGCGGGGTCATGCCAGGGCCTCCGTGCAGGCAGGCAGGGGTCCGCAGGCCTCTGCCCAGGCCCAGCCTGGGGGTGGAGCCGTGGCAGGGCCTCTGTGTGCCTGCGCCAGGGGTCCGCAGGCCTCCACCATGGCCCAGCTCGGGGTCTGCAGGCCTCCCCCGGCTCTGGCCCACCTCTTTGGGGCAATCCATCAAGGACCCCTGAATGGGTGGGCAAGGCCTACCTCTTTGGGGTGATGGATCTTGTCCCACACTGTGACATGGCACAGACCATGCTGGGGGGCCCCCCATCCCGAGTGCACAAATTTTGTGCAACAGGCCACTAGTATATATATAAAACTCCTTAATTTTTTATCTTTTACTTTTTTAATTTCTATTTTTTATAAAGTAAATAAAATATCTGTCCTCTGCATAGATGGTGCATGCTCAAAAAATTTCTTTAACAGACATACAGGCAAGGAATAATCTGTCCCCTGCTGCAGGAATGATACAGTATGAGAATTATTGATATGTCTCTACTTAACACTCTTCCCCATGTAAATGAAAGGAATATTTTCTTTTTACAAATAACAATATAAATGCATAATCAAAAACCTTTTGAGAACACTAACAAAAGGTGGCATGTTTCTGCCCAAAAGTGGTGATGACTTCAAGCTTACTACAGGGGATATGTACTGGTATGTACCTAGAAACGGAAAAAATACAAAAAAATACTGGATTTCTAGCCTGCTATCTATCACATCATGGTATCTGTTCACTTCATTCTATTGTTTTGGGGTGTGACTGACAGATTCTAATCTAAGATTACTTAAGCACCCAAGGGCCTGTATTTTCACTGAGACAATGATAGTCTTCTCTACTCAATACAAGAAATGTTTATGGTAGATTACTGACCGCTGCAAACTATTTAACCTACCTCCCATTAGGAGGTGAGGCCTATGTTCCCTCCCTTTATATCTGAGCGGGCTCTATGACTAACTGACCAATACAATATGGCACAAGAGATATTGAGCCAATTTCCAGACCCATGCCTGGAGTTGCAATTTCTTATCTTCTGGAATACTTGGTTCTGGCATCTGGCTGCCATGCTGCTGAGTAAGCCCAAACAGCCCCAGGAGAGGCCCTTGTGGAAAGGAACTGAGAACCCTGATCAACAGCGCAGTTTAATTCCCAGCCAACCAACAGTCAGCACCAACGTGCCACCCATGTGAGCGAGTCACCTTAGAAATAGATCATGAAGCCCTAGCTGAGCTATCCCAGCTGACTCCACATGGAACAAAAACAAGCTCGGTTCACATTGCAGATCTGTGAGCAAATTAAATTATTGTTACTATTTTGGGGTGGCTTATTATACAAAACTATATCACCAGAATGTCCTAACCTTAACTGTCCAAATTGTAAAGTTACTTTGCTATTGCCTTTGTTCCCCCCAATAAATTAAAGATAATAAGTTTCATCTAACATGAGAGCCCACCATCTTACTTTATGACAAGTAATGCAACAGAATTCTGCTATGACATTTTATCACATAAGAAAAATAATATCCTCTATACAATAACCTTCATGCCTGTAAGTGGCCCTACTGTCACACATCAGAAGCTGGTTACTGCCTGGCAGGCATGGCTCAGTGGTTGAGCATCGACCTATGAACCAGTAGGTTATGGTGCAACTCCCAGTCAGGGCACATGCCCAGGTTGCAGGATCAATCTCCAGTGTGGGGCATGCAGGAGGCAGCCAATAAATGATTCTCTCTCATCATTGATGTTTCTATCTTTCTCTTCCTTTCTCTCTGAAATCAATAATATATATGTATATGTATGTGTATAAATATATATATGGAAATATACGTGTGTGTATATATCTACACTAATAAAAGAGAAACATGCAAATTGCTGTCACTCCGCTACCCTTCCCATTGGCTAATCAGGGCGATATGCAAATTAACTGCCAGCC
>NW_006286225.1:450000-453991 GCF_000327345.1 Myotis davidii
GATTGGGCCGTCTCTCTGCCACCCGGGAGCAGGCCTAAGCCAGCAGGTCGTTATCTCCCGAGGGGTCCCAGACTGTGAGAGGGCACAGGCCAGGCTGAGGGACCCCCCTCCCCCCCGAGTGCACAAATTTTTGTGCACCGGGCCTCTAGTATATATATATATATATATATAAAGTTGGTTCCAACAGTAATGATAGATTAGACTCAATGAATGGCTAATGAAAGATTAGCCATCCTCACCTTTTTGCCTGGATCTTTTCTTTGTAATCAATGACATTTTGGTGAGATTACTGGTCTATGATTAAAGGGACAGTGTGTTGTTATGAAAGAGAATAAAACTTCAGACTCATAGGGACCAAATCTGTTTCTGTGGGACTCATGACTGGTCCATTTTAATCAAACTAATCCCAAGCCAAAAACAGTAAAGTACAGTAACAGCAAAATATATTGAAATTTTCATCATATCAATTGGGCTGTTTCATACAATAGCATTAAAATTAGACTCTATTGTCGTGAATTAAAAACCTCTAGAAGGAATATAGATAGTACTAGAGGCCCAGTGCACGAAAATTCATGCACTGTGGGGTGGGGTGTCCCTCAGCCCGGCCTGTACCCTCCCCAGGGGATTGGGCCTAAGCTGGCAGTTAGACATCCCTCTGGCAGCACGAGAGCCCTCAAGGGATGTCCGACTGTGACTTAGGCCCGCTCCCTGGGGGAATCAGGCCTAAGCTGCAGTCGGACATCCTTAGCACTGCTGAGGAGGCAAGAGAGGCTCCCGCCACTGCTGCTGCACTCTCAGCCATCAGCCTTGCTTGTGGCTGAGCAGAGCTACCCTGTGGAGCTCACTGACCACCAGGGGGCAGTTCCTGCATTGAGCGTCTGCCCCCTGATGGTCCGTGCACATCATAATAGCAACGGTCGTTCCTGCTTGTTCCACCATTAGGGTCAAAATGCATATTACCCTTTTATTATATAGGATTATTCTCTGACTTTATAAGTAATATTTCATATACATAGTCCATAGGAAACACAGAGTGTCCATGAAATCAATCCACACTGTTTGTGTATAAGTCCAGTAAGACTAAGAAAAAGTTGTAGATTATCAACTTTACTAGAAAAACTAACAAACAGTAGTTTTACAATTATTAAAATGTATATATTTTATTTCCTAACAACAAGATTTTGACAGTCTCAGCTTGAATATAAAAAAGTCTGTAAAACAGGTTACACGTTGGAAAAGGGCCAAGTAGAGGGGAAAAAGTATCGACATGAGATAAAACACACCACAAAAGGGAAGCAAGGACGCATCTGTCCTTGGTGTTAGTAAACCTGGACAGCATCAGAACTGGTCATAGTTTGTCTATCAAAATTGCCAAATAGAAACCTTACTAAGTGCTTAGAGAATGCCAAGGCTACCCTCACTCCTAACATGGCTGCCATAGCACTGGTGAAAAAGATCTTGTTTAATCTGGTTTTCAGACTAGTAACAGATGCATTCCATAATTTTTGTTTTAACATGATATACAAGAAAACCTAAATGTACAATCTGCCTGTGTGTCTGGAGATATTTTTTCCTTAGCTTGATGCATTGCCTTTTGATGAACGTTTTAGCTCAGCAAATTTTATTTCTGTACACTAAGGAATTTTATAGTTCTAAAAGAGCTTTTAAATCCTTTGGCAGAGATTCATTCATCTTAGTAAAACAATAGCTGGCAGATATACACAGTCTACAGGAAGTCAGGGTAACAACTTCGGTCATTTTTTAGGTGAGCTATTCAGCAAACTTTGATTTGTCCTCCACAAATTGAAGATTTGTTTTCTTAAATGAAAGTACATGATTTCTTCTTATTCTATATTCTAAAAGTCAATAAACAAATCATCAAATAAAATATGGTTTATACCAACTTTCATAATTCACATCTGGACTGTATAGCTCACAATAATATTTCCCACCATAATGTTTCTGTAAAAATAACCCTAAAACATATTAAACCAATGAAAACAATATCATTTCATCAACACTCATACTAAAAAATTTTCTTAGCTCCCTATAATTCTGGTCCATGATCTTTAGTCAATTAGCTATGAGTATTTAGAAAATGTCTTTTAAACAACTAAAGAAATAATGTTTAATTCATTTGCTTAGAGAGCAGCAGGAAAGTAAAGTCATATTCAAATGGACTCTTCCCCATATGCCAATCAGCTACTGGTTATGCAAGAATGGTTTCTGCATTATATCAAAATTTTGAGAGCAAGTCCTGTATATAGGTCCATGAAGACAGAAAAGCTGCCTTTTTCTTGCTTACTATTTACATCCCCTTCACCTAGCAAAGTTCTTGACACATGGAATACACTTAGCATGTATTAGTGCTAAGTGTATTCCATCCATCAGGAGATTTTCCTCAAAGCCATCTTTTCTACCTTCTAAAATCAAATCTGTATTTGTACCACTTCTCTGACTTAAGGAATTATTTCTAGAAAGATATCTTTAATATATTACATGAGTGAGTCAGCACATTGGAACACTGATAAGCAACAGGTGTAGACATATTTATTTGGCAGCACTGAGAGCTGGCACTGACCATCCTGGCTAAAATGTAGCTCCCACACACATGTCATGCCTACCTACCCCCTATCTCTTTATCCTCTTTCTATGCTTTATCTTTGTAACAGCCCTTATCAAAGATATTTTATGTAGTTAATGTCTTGATTGCCTATCAACTCCTAATGGGATATAAGTGCATGAGGGAAGATGTCTTATTTCATTCTACCCTGTACTCCCAAGGTCTACGACAGTACTTGGCACACAGTGGTTTTTGATGAATGGATGGGTGGGTGCATGGATGTACGGATGGATAAATGAATGGACAGAACAACAAGATCCAAAGATCGTAGAAAATAAGAAATTAATTGGGCCACCATAGAAGAACTTAGGAAATTAAAGATAATGCATGGGCGTTATGGGTTGAATTGTTTCCCCAAAACACAAATGTTCAAGTCCTACTCACTGGTACCTGTGAATGTGTCCTTATTTGGAAACGGGGTACTTGAAATATAATCAACTGAAGATGGGGTTATACTGTAGTACAGTGAGCCCTAGTCCAATATGGCTGTTGTCTTTATAAAAAGAAGAGACACAGACATACAGATAGGGAAAACAGCCATGTAAAGACAAAGGCAGAGATTGGACTTCTGCTGCCACAAGCAAGAACCCCTGGGGCCAAAAGCTGGAAGAGGAAAGAAAGGACCCTCCCCTTGGGACTTCAAAGGGTGAATGGTACTGCCAACATCTTGATTTCCTACTTCTAGACTCAAGAACAGTGAGAGAATAAATTTCTGCTGTTTTCAAGCAGTTTGTGGTATTTTGTTAAAACAGCCCTAAAAAACTAATACAACTGGACATATTAAGGGAAGAAATGGGTCTCAAAAAAAAAAAGTAGAAAATACTAAAGACAAACTGTGCATACCAAAAACATTCACCTTTGTATTTAACCAAAGATGATTGTAAAAGAACTAATAAAATGTTTACTAGGAGTTTTAAAAAGGAAATTCTAAGAGTAACAGGATAGATTGTTCTTTTTTAAAATTATTTTTCTTGGTTTATTAAATTAATCTCTCTTAGAAAAAATCTTTCACTACAAATGTTTGCTTAACAAAAGCTTTATTTTGGACTCCTAAGATCTTTTAAAAAAATAGAGATTTATATCAATAGCCTAATATTTTACCTCAGATGGCAAAAGGTAACTTTTCAGATTTCATAATCTAATTTTTATTACTTTCATTATTATTCTATTAATATCACTACTTTGCTGTTATAACTTTTCAAAGAATAGATCTCTAACTCAGAGATATTTTATAATTCATTAAAATTATTTTCAAATAAATCATTTAAAAGTTTTCCCAGGGAAGAACCAAGATGGCGACATAGGTTAACGCCGGAGTTTGCCGCCTCGAACAACCATTTCAAAAGTGAAACTAAAAGACGGAAGGGA
>NW_006286225.1:454133-466343 GCF_000327345.1 Myotis davidii
GAGATTTATACAATAGCCTAATATTTTACCTCAGATGGCAAAAGGTAACTTTTCAGATTTCATAATCTAATTTTTATTACTTTCATTATTATTCTATTAATATCACTACTTTGCTGTTATAACTTTTCAAAGAATAGATCTCTAACTCAGAGATATTTTATAATTCATTAAAATTATTTTCAAATAAATCATTTAAGTTTTCCCAGCATAATATATTCCAATGTTTTTCAAACTACTTAGTTTGAAAAAATAGTTGGTCCCTTCTATCAATTTAAAAAATAAAAAGCTATTGAATATCAACTGTAACTGAAAACAATTTTTCTAATTAAAAATTTTGAAAAGGTAAAATGTACCCTCCTTAAACAGAAAAATCAGGAGGTAATTAACTTTATTAAAGGTTATTCACTTTATAACGGTCATCTCTGAGTGGTAAACTCCACTAATGTATTTAAAATTATTCTATTTACAAAACTTTAATTTTCAATTCCCAGGACTATTACTATTTTATGTAGTGAGGTTGAAACATGAACTGGACACATGTTCAAGCCAGTCCTTTAGCTATTATCAGACCCATTATGCAGATGGAAGAGATCACTGACATGAGCTCATGAAGAGAAAATCAACTGCAATGAGATACTATAAACCAGGTTTCTGGGCCAGTTTACTTCTAGTTAATGAGGTTCTTGAGTATACTTTTATCATCAGCTTCTTTAAATCCATTGAGAGCATTTGTGGAAATGAATTTTAATCAGTTAAATAAACTTCAATAAAATCTAATAGCTCCAAGATATTGCTAAGGAAGCAGGCAGGGGAGTATAAAATCTCATTTTATGTAGATTTTTCACTGATGTCTCAATAAGAAGAAAATTAAGTTTCTTTCACATTTCATTTTTATTTTAAGTCCACCCTAAATCTGAATACCCGGTGGAAATTTTGCCAAAAGCATTAGCATGTCATAATGTGAAAGTGTTAAATGAGAGGTTGTAATTGATATTTTGATTTTCATAAACCTAACACACAGAGTGGGGGAGAGCTGGGAGACTGCAGCGGTGACATTAACATTTTGGCAAGTGAGTCAATCAAACAGATGTGGCTTGTTTTATAGCCTGTGCAGAACTTAGATAAGACAATGTCTCATAAAAATAAAATTCTGGGAATAACTGTAAATCTGTAATTCAAGTGTATTGGGGTTTACAGAAAGGGCAATGGAGGAATTCATGTGAGTTTTACTTCTTTTTTGGAAATTACACTTGATTTTTAAGTGAATTGTCCTATGAAACCTATGAAATTTGTCCTGATTGCTCTCAAATTGTTTTAAATATTAGAATTCTTCTATATGTCTCTTTAGTTATACAATATTTGCCTTTTTGTCTACTAAAAACACCTGTTGGTTTTTATCTTAATGGTAGTATAGCTTAGGTGTTTATTATTAGTTGGAGGGGATTGTTTATTCTTTTTTGTTTGTTTTTTACAAAATCAACATCTCAATTATCTAACCCTGTACAAGCAAATATTTTACCCTTGTATGTTAATTCTTCAGTTATAAAAGCTTGGGACTTTTAGAGTGAGGTTAGGATACAATCTATGTAAGTGAGATATTAGTCAAAAAAACAAGAGGACACTAGATGGAAAGGTTACAGGTAAAGAAAAAAGAATTGAGGTATTCAAGCTAATAAAAACTACACTGCCTCAAATGAATATGATAGTTTTTGGAAATTTTAAGTTAGTTTACCACATATGAATTAAAGAGACTGGATATATAATAAATTTTTAATTCAAATTCTTCTTTTTTGTAGCCACAAACTACTTTTGTTCAAATTAATATTTTTCCTCTGAATGTACTATAATAAGTAATATCTAAATAGAAGGTTAATTGAACAATATAATGCAAGGAGGACAAAGGTTATGTGACCTAAGGAAGTAAAAAAATTGGTTTCAGCTAAGACATAAACTTGGTATAGTAATAACAAAGAATCTGCCAAGTATAATGATTTATCAACTGAATGAAAAGAAACTTTATTATAAAATGTCTTTTCTTTAAATCACACTCATTTTTCCATTCAACTGGAACAAATTTATTGAAGTCTAGATTTTTAAAAGAATATGGTACTTATATATTTATAGTCAACTGATTTTTGACAAGGGAGCCAAGACCATTCAATGGAGGAAAGACAGTCATTTTAATAAATGGTACCGGGATGACGCGATATCCACATACAGAAAAAAATGAAATTAAGCCCTTACCTCACACTATATATATATATATAAAAAAATGGCTTATAGAACTAAATGTTAAGAGTTAAACATAAAATTATTAGAAGAAAAAAACAGAAATCTTCATGACCTTGAACTAGGTAATGTTTTTTAAAATATGACACAAAAGCGCAGAAGACAAAAGAAAAATAAATTGGACATCATCAAAATATGCAAATCATGCATCTGATAAGAAACTTGTATCCAAAATAAAGAAATTTCAAAATTCAACAATAAAAAGATAATCCAATTAAAAAGGGGCAAAGGATTTGAATAGATATTTCTCCAAAGACATACATATGGCCAGTAAGTACAAGAAAAGATGCCATTACCAAAAGAATTCTGTTTTCTTTGAAGCAATGTAACTACAATTGATGTGGGATTTTTCTCATGTTCAGAAGCAGCATTCCTTGTCATACTTTGCCACCATGATAAAAAAAAATGAGAAATATTTAATATGGCCTATACATAAAACTATTGTAACAACTAGTCTTCTTTACATTTCTTTCTAATGAGAGTTAGATTTTCTTTAACAATATTTTAAGGCCAATTCCGTTTGTTCCTTTGGCTATCTACCATTAATATAATATTTATTCAAAATATACAATAGATTTAATAATATAACAGCTAATATTTTTAAGCAATTAATATGTTACACACATTTGTAAGCCCTTTTTGTAGGTTAGTCTTTTAAGCCTCGAAACAGCCCTAAAAGAAAGATATTTTTACTATCCTAATTTAACAGATAGAAACACTAAAGATTTGAAATGTGTAATGCAGTGGGTCTCAAGCATGTCAACTTGGTTATAGGTAGGTTCTGATAAGCCAGAAATTTTGTCATGTAAAAGTCACATGTAATCTGTCTATATTCCCATAGCTAGTAAATGGTGGAGCCAGCTTTGTACTCAGGTGACCGGGCTCCAGGGCATATGACCTTATGCACTATTCTATATTCATGTCTACTTTAGCAGGTATGTTTTTTTCTCCAAATTGGCTGTTTCTCACTTCTCAGAAGACTGTACAGTTGGCCCTTGAACAACACAGGCTTAATCTACATAAACGCAGATTTTTTTTCAATAAATACTGTAAATGTATTTTATCTCCCTTATGATTTTCTTAATAATATTTTCTTTTCTCTAGATTACTTATCCTTTTTAAAATATATTTTTATTGATTCCAGAAAAGGAGGGAGAGGGAGAGAGAGAAACATCACTGATGAGAGAGAATCATTGATTGGCTACCTCCTGCATACTTCCCACTGGGGATAGTACCCACAACCCGGGAATGTGCCCTGACTGGGAATCAAACCATGACCTCCTGGTTCATAGGTCGACACTTAACCACTAAGCCATGCAGGTCAGGCTCTAGCTTACTTTATTGTAAGAATACAGTATATAATACATATAAATACAAAATATATGTGAATGGACTATTGTTATTGGTAAGGCTTCCAGTCAAAGAACTGAGATACAATGAACTGAGAACAAATCACTTATGCTTTTAAATTCCTAATTTTTAACCTCTATTCCATGTTACCTGCTTTTGTCTTTGTTCTCCCTCCCCTACCAAACCCCCAGCCTCCTATACCACCACTCTCTATGTCATTCCCCTCAAAACAAACATAAACCCTGGTCTGAGTTTTAGTTACTTTTTACCTATGGCATGCCTTTACTTTCATTAATACCTGTCTTTCACTCTCAATAAGCTTAAAAGAAAAGTATATATCCTAGTAAAAGCAGCCTCTTATGACTTTGCATACTTTATTTTTAGCCTTTATGTTCAAAACTATAGCTATAATTTTAGTATCTTCTTGAGATTATCTTCTATCTATAATAATAAAAGCATAATATGCAAATTGACCGAATGGCTGAAGAGCGGAATTACCATCTGGACGACCATACTACGACACCCACTGGCGCCAGGCCAGCCAAGGCAGGTGCAATGCAATTGGTCGGGGGCCCAGCCATCACCCCATGATTGCCCTGCAGAAGGAGGCCCAGGCCACTGGCTGGCGGGGCAATCAATCAGGGGGCTCCACCATCGCCCCAACAGGGAGACCCAGGCTACTCCACAGTGGCACTGTGGCAGGTGGGCGGGGCCTCCCTCTGTGGGGGCGATCCATTGCAGAGCCCTGACCGGGTGGGCAGGGCCTACCTCTTTGGGGCAATCAATCACGGGGCTTCCGGACTGTGAGAGGGCACAGGCTGGGCTGAGGGACACCCCTCAGTCCACGAATTTCGTGTACTGGGCCTCTAGTATGACATAAAATTACAAAATGTCAATTCAGCATCCAATAAATCAACTTCTTTTGGTACCCTTATACTAAACAAAAGTCATGTTAGAATAAAAGTATTTATAAATTTATTGTTTCTATACTATATAATCTCCTGAAAAACAAATCATTTTTATTTGTATCTATGTTCAAAAAAGCAATGGGAAACCTATATGTATTATTTGTTTTCTAATTTGAAAATAGGCTAGATGGCACCATGTGTAATTTATAGCCTTACTTCTAATCTGATAAAAGCAAGACCCATATCATAGTCATCAATTGTTTGAAGTTCTCAATCAATTGAGTCTTTGTATATTCTATAAGAGAAAATTTCATCAAAATCATACTATGAGAAAATCTCTGTTTTCTGGAAGACATTTAGTATGATGTCAGCCACTTGAACTATAGTACTTTTATTGGTTCGTTACATTTTATTTTAAAGATAAACTGATTTTGCTCTCCAGCGAACCCATATTTCTGAACCTGAACATTTCTTGAGATTAAGCAGACATCCAGTTCACTTTAGGTACTTGAGGTTTATCTCAGCTGATGAGATATTCAGAAATAACTCTCCACAGCAGACTTTTATGAACAAAGGCAACTCATACTAGACACACATACTATCTAAAAGGTTTTACATCAGGCAACCTATGGTTCCCCCAATGGAATGCAGGATTTCTACTGTTATTTTTTAATGAAGATTTGAAGACTAAATACATTGCACTATATACCAGGTATGGTAATAATATTTTTAATATTGTATACATAGTATTATCTATATTGAGTAAAATCTTTTCATAAGTATACACAAATGTGTTTTGAAATTAAGAACAAATCAAACCTCACCAAAGTAATGTCACCAAGATTACAATAATAGAAAAAGTTCAAAAGCACTTTATTGAAATCTAAATTCTGGAAACTAAATTCAAATTCCTTTAAGGCACATGGAAACAATTTTCTTTCTTTTAAGTAACCAAACATAGTATGATTTATTTCCTGTAATATTGCTATTTCACTGTTTTCAGTATTAAGTTGTTCATGAGGTTTCTACATTTATAATTCTTCTGAAAAAAATAAAAATATGTTACTGGTATGTGTGAGTATTTTTCTAGAAAATTTTATGGGTGAAATATAGAATCAACACTCCATAATGTGCAAACTGAAAGTGAGATAGACAGAGCCAAAAAATTTTAGGGAGCAAAAGTTTTCCAACCTAGCACAATGTTTTATGCATATCAAGTACTAAATAATTTGGGGTGAATAACTGATAAAACTCTGTAAGGGAAAAAAACCTATATTACTCTTTCTGTGAATTAATTTTCACTGAAAACTAAGGCATTTTCAAGTTTGTCTAATCTCCATTAAATTAGAATGAAAATTCATGCAAATTTCTCTGACAAGTTCTGAAAGGGTCAACCCAGCTTTTAAAATCTAGACCTGTAGAGATTATATCAAATCATTAAATTTGTTTGATATAGTAATGGATGAAATCACAGGTAATGTTTGTAAGAGTATGAAGAAATTATCAGATCCCAGCAGGTTTCTGTTATCCTTAAGACACATTATATAAGTGCTTCATTTTTAATACTTAAAAACAGATTCTTACCTATTATAACAAGAAAGTAGGGTTAGAAGGAAAATATAAAATAATTCAACACTTCTATTATTTTAAGCAATATTGTTTCTAGATATCAGATTGAGGGGACTGCAGTGCCCTTAACAATTAGGAGACCCAATTCAAACCTTCAAACCTTACTTAACACTGAGCTGCCTTAGCCTTCCTTTCACTGGTCAACCCACTAAATGTAAGAACTCATGATCATATCTGAAATGTAAATACTTTATTATTCAACAATTGTATCTTAATACTTATGTCAGTCTTCAGTGTATAAATTTTAAGGATTTTGTATGCCAATTTTTTTAATACCCTCATAAGGACATAGTCAACAGCTAATGTTGCTGTTATTATAACCCCTTAAAAAGAGGGAAGATAAAGTAGAATCAAATCTCAACATAACAGACATAAGTGCTTCAAGAAAAACTAATAAAATTTTTAAATAAAACCATTAAATATTGATTTTGTGATTATACTTATTATCATGCTTTATAATTCAAGAAATGTTCTTTTAACTCGATTCTAATACTTCTCAACATTTAAAACAAATATATTTTTGTTTTATTTATTTTTATTTTTTAATAATTTTTTATTTTTAAATTATAGTTGACATACAATAATATATTCATTTCAGATGTACAACATAATGATTAGAAATTTATATAATTTATGAAATGATCCCCCAACAAATCTGTACCCGTTTGACAACATACATAGTTATCACAATACTAGTGGCCCAGTGCACTAAATTCATGCATGGGGCGGGGGTGGGGATGTCGCCACTCAGCCCGGCCTGCACCCTCTCCAATCTGGGGTCCCTTGGGGGATGTCTGACTGCTGGCCTGCTCGCCCCCTACTTTCCCCCCCCCCCCGCCACTGACATGCTTGCCCCAAACTGCCCCTCTTGCTGACCTGATCACACCCAACTGTACCCTATTGCTGGCCTTCTCACCCTCAACTCTCCCCCCTGTCGGCCTGCTTGCCCCCAACTGGCACCCCCCTTGCCGGCCTGATCACCCCCAACTTCCCTCCACTCCTGGCCTGATCACCCCTAGTCCCATTCCTTGGTCGCTGGGGCAACCCAGGACACCAAGCCTTCCCTCCCGCTTTCCAGCCGCCTTACCAGGAAGCCAAGTCTTCCTGCCCGCTCTCCAGCTGGCTCTGTGGTTCCAGCCAGCACCACCATCTTTGTCATGTCAATTTGCATATTCCCTCCTTATTGGCTGTGGGTGCTGCCATCTTTATCGTGAAGTGATGGTTAATTTGCATATTACTCTTTATTAGATAGGATTATTCACTATATTCCCTGTACTACACTTTACATGCCCCATGACTATTTTGTAACTACCAACCAGTACTTCTTAATCCCTTTCCCTTTTTCGCCCATAACCCCAAACCCCCTCCCATCTGATAGCCATCAAAATATTCTCTATCTATGCAATTGTTTCTGTTCTGCTTGTTTATTTTGTTTTGTAGATCCCACATATAAGTGAAAACATCTGGCATTTGTCTTTCTTTGTCTGACTTCTTTCACTTAGCATCATATCCTCTAGGTCTATCCATGTTATTGGCAGGTGGCGAGATTTCATTCTTTTTTATGGCTAGGTCATATTCCATCATATATATGTACTACTTCTTTATCCATTTATCTGTTGTTAAACACTTAGGTTGCTCCCATATCTTGGCTATTGTAAATAATGCTACAACGAATTTGTAGGTGCATATGTCTTTTTAAATTAGTGTTTGGAGTTTCTTTGGATAAATACCTAGAAGTGGAGTTGCTGAATCCTTCTTTGTCTCTTGGTATAGCCTTTGCTTTAAAGTCTGTTTTGTCTGGTATAAGTATCATTATACTAGCTTTTTGATTGTTTGGTTCCATTTTCATGTAATATATTTTTCCATCTCTTTAGAGTCAGTCTGTTTGTGTCTTTCAATCTGAAATGAGTCTCTTCTCCACAGTATATGTAAGGGTCTTGTTTTCTTTGTTCATTCAGCCACCCTATGCATTTTGATTGAAGCATATAATCCATTTACATTTGAAGTAATTGTTAATATATATATATATGGTTATTGCCATTTTATTAATCATACTTTTGATCTTCCTTTTTCTTCTTCTTAAAGAAGTACCTTTAACATTTTTTGTAATATTGGTTTGGTGGTGATGAACTCCTATAATTTTTTCTTCTCTGGGAAACTGTTTCAGTCCTTTGATTCTAAATGATAGCTTTGCTGGTAGTCTTCATTATAAATCAAGCATGTCAAACTTGGAGCTGGCGGGCTGCATGCCTCATTTAAATAAACAAGGCATGAGTGAGGCACACCGGCCATGAGTTTGACATGCTTGTTGTAAATCCTTGCATTTCATCCCTTTAAATATTTTATGGCAAGCCCTTCTGGCCTGCAAAGTTTCTGTTGAGAAATCAGCTGACAGTCTTACGGGAGCTCCCTTGCAGGAAACTACCTTTTTCTTACTGCTTTTAAGATTCTCTCTTTATCTTCAACCTTTAGCATTTTAATTATATGTCTTGGTATGGGCCTCTTGGATTCATCTTGTTTGGAACTCTCTGTGCTTCCTGGGCATTATGTCTATTTCCTTTGCCAGGTTGGGGAAGTTTTCTGTCATTATTTCTTCAAATAGGTTTTCAATTCCTTGCACTATCTCTTCTCCTTCTGGAACCCCCATGATGCAAATGTTGGTACACTTGATGTTGTCCCAGAAGCTCCTTAAACTATTCTCATTTCTTTGGATTTTTTCTTTTTGCTGTTCTGATTAGGTATTTTTTGGCTTCCTTATCTTCCAAATCTACTCCACTGCTAATTCCCTGTAATGTATTCTTCATTTCAGTTGTATTCTTCATTTCTGACTGGTTCTTTTTTATGTTTTCTTTCTGTTTTTATGTTTCCTATCTCTTTGTTGAAGTTCTCACTGAGATCATTGAGCATCTTTATTACCAGTTTCTTTGAACTCTGCATATGGTAGATTATTGATCTCCATTTAGTTTAGTACTTTTTCTGGAATTTTGTTCTGTTCTTTCATTTGGAACATTTTTCTCCTAATTTTAGATGCCTCCTTGTGTTTGTTTCTATGTATTAGCTAAAGCTGCTAAGTCTTCCAGTCTTGGTAGAGTGGCCTTATGTAATAGGTATTCTGTGGGCCCCAGTGATGCAGTCTCCCTAATCACCTGAGTTTGTGCTCAAGATGTGTCCCTTGTATGGGTTGTCTGTGCCCTCCAGTCACATTTGAGCCTTGATTACTGTTGATATATCAACAGGAGGAATTGATCTTCAGGCTGATTGGTTATGAGGACTGGCTATAACTATAGTGGAGGAGCTGTTGCACTGGGGCTGCCTCTATGGAGAGTGGATTCACTTTAGTGAGGCTCTGGTGCCTGTTGAGTCTGATCTTTTGATGTGTCATTTGTTGAAGTGATTGGGTGGTGCTCTGGTGTGGTCTGAAGCTGACCACCCAGTGTATTGGTTCTGGGACCTCTTGGGATGGATTCTGTTGCAGGCCAAGATCCACTGCTGCCTGGGCACTTGGTATAAGCTACAAAGTGATCTGCAGGTAGTTGCTACTTATGCTGGACTTGGAGGTGACGGGAAGAGGATAAGTTGCAAACTGAGGCCAGTTGCTGCTTGTGTCAAACATCGGGCTGCTTAGCAAGAGGTTTGGGACATGCCAAGACTAGATGCTGATTGTCTGGAGTTTGTGAATCTTTGAGAGATTTTAGGAAAGTCTACAGCAAGCATGTTAAACTAGTGGCCCGTGGGCCACATGCCTCATTTATTTGGTCCATGTTAGCCTTTGAGTTTGACATGCTTGGTCTACAGCCTAAGCCAAGACAGGTGGTTTCTATGGAAAAGCCACTAGAAGTGGCTTGGGTGGGCCAGAGTCTCAGGAAACCACCAGGGTGGGATGAGCCGTAATAGCTAGGTTGATGGAGACTCAGATATGGTGCTCATCTATACCTGCAGGGGAAGGGCTCAGCAAAGGAATAATGGCTTCTGCCAGCACTTTAGGCTGGGAGAAAGCTACCTCTCCAGCCCTCACCTTAAAACTAGACAATTCAGTTCCTCCCCATATGTCTCTGGCACCTTTCAAGCTGCTGCCCCAGCACTGGAGCTTAGAGCAAGTGAGTCCATCAATGAGTAAGTCTGTGTGGGCTCTTTAAAATGGATGTCTGGAATACTCCAGCTCACTCAGCCACAATCTCCACTGGCTTTCACAGCCAGAAGTTACAGACCTCTCTTCCCAGCATGGAACCCAGTGGGACTGGGCTCCTCAACAGGAACCTCCACAGCCAAGATATCCCTCCAGATTTTTAACTACCACACTTAACTACCGATCTCCACATGGCTTCTTCTATATATTACTGGGTATAAGACTTCTGTTCAGCTAGACTTCAGGTGGTTCTGAATGATGGTTATTGTGTAGTTTAGTTGTAATTTTGATGTGGTTGTGGGAGGGTGCAAGAACCACGTTTTACCTACACTGCAATCTTGTCGGGAAGCCCACAATATTTAATACTGTCCTTGCCCTAAAGTTTTCACATTTCCTTTTTCTGCAAGGTCAACTTTACTGATGGACTAGTTGAAACATGTTTCTTTAGCTTCCTCACATACTGTCACATAGATGCCAAAGTTCCTCTCTGCACTTCCCTGGAGATCACTGAATGGAAAAGCTGCATTGTTGTTTTGGGTTTTTCTTTTGCATCGTTTGAAATAACTCCCTGTCTAAACAGAGTCCCTATAAACCCACTTTAATGTTTCAATTACTTTTATAATAATCATTAATTAAATAAAAATGATTAGAACTAATAAATTTAAAAATAAGTTCTTGTCAGTATATGTGTATTGTATTCAGAGGGCTAAATGGGACCATAGAAGCTGATCCTCTTGTCTTTAGTTGATACTGCACATACGCCAATTCAAACAGACCTAGAATTAATTCTGAGCAGTGATAAAGAATCTTAATATCAGTCTCTTTTCTTAAGATTCTTTAAGTCCATACACTATCAGGAAATGCTTCTTTAGTCCCAGCCCAAATTTCCTCATGCTGTTATTTTTAATTTTCTGTCACCTTTAGAAATAAAATTTTAAATGTTACATTATTAAAGATATTTACATCTTTCCAATCCATACCAGCCTATTAATCAGGCCACCATTGTGAACCTTATCAAAAAATAAATACTGCTATTCTAATATATCAATTGTAACCAGGTAGGCCTTAATTTTATTCTTAAATTTTCCCTTAAAAATGTGGGGTACATTTTTACATAAGAATATTAGACATTATTATTAATCCAAGTTCACTAAGAAAACTACATTAATGATGATTCTGTATCTTAAATACTGACTTTAGAACCCTAAATCACCAAAGTTTAGGAGTATGGGGAATAGGTTTGTGAGAACTTCTAGCAGCTGATGGCACCCAAAACCAAGTTAGGAAAGACTTCTGAGAGAAAGGGAGTAGGGTATATCTTTCCCACCCCCTCTTTGATCTCAATAGGAAAATTAAATGGTATCTTTATCAGGGTTAAGATGTTTATTCCCTTCCTATAACACTGTTAGTTCCTTAGTGAACTCAAAACTCTATGGAACACAGAAACTGTGTCATAGCTACTATATTTACTTGTTAAGACTTATTAATCAGTCAGTACCTAACAAAATGTCTTATATCTCATGTCAGTAAAGATATTAATGATGAAGTATCCCATGTTTATTACAATAAAGGTGTATAAATTGCATATCTAGAAAATACCTATATCTCCTCGTTTTTGTAATATACATCTCAGAATTTGTATCACTTCCTCTAAGTCAGCGGTTCTCAACCTGTGTGTCGTGACCCCTTTGTGGGTTGAACGACCCTTTCACAGGGATCGCCTAAAACCATCGGAAAACACATATATAATTACATATTTTTTGTGATTAATCACTATGTTTTAATTATATTAAATGGAACTCCCATTTGACCCTGTGATCCCACTTCTAGGAATATATCCCAAGAAACCAGAAACATCAATCAGAAAGGATATATGTGTCCCTGTGATCATAGCAGCACAATTTATCG
>NW_006286225.1:466425-467249 GCF_000327345.1 Myotis davidii
TGGTGGGGGTGGTGGGAGGGAAGAGACTTGTCTGCATGCATATAAGCATAACCAATGTACATAAGACACTGGGGGGTAGGGGAGGCCAGGGGATTGTCAAGGGCGGAAAAAAAAATGACACATATGTAATACCCTTTGTAATACTTTAAGCAATAAAAAGGAAAAAAAAAGAAAATGGGGATCACCACAACATGAAGAACTATATTAAAGGGTCGTGGCATTAGGAAGGTTGAGAACCACTGCACTAAGTAAACACCTTGCAGTTCTATACTGGTATTTATTCCATGGTTCTAAACATATTCTTAACTCCTATTTTGGAATTTTAAATATTTTAATATCCTCAGTGGTGTTTTTTCTTTAAGAGTGCATATGACTTTTAGAAATAGTCACAGTTATTCTGCGCCAGGACTTGTAATACTAGTGATGAACCTGATAGATATTATCTGTGTTTAAAAAAAGAAGAGGAAGGAGCAGGAGGGGGAAAAGTAATTAGACTCATTTGAGGGTGTTATCAATCAGGTTCTGAAAAAGTCTGAAAGGAAAGAAATAACAAAAGAAGTTACTGGAATTGCCCACTAAAGTATATGTGGAACCTCTTAAAGACGTGTGGTAAAACCACACATAAAGGTCCCTTGAGTGGTTGCATTAAGAGATATAAGACTATATTTCTAGAGAGAACCAAGATGGCGGCATAGGTTAACGCCGGAGTTTGCCGCCTCGAACAACCATTTCAAAAGTGAAACTAAAAGACGGAAGGGACATCACCCAGACCCACAGGAACGCTGGCTGAGTGGAAGTCCTACAACTAGGAGGAAAGAGTAACG
>NW_006286225.1:467434-476168 GCF_000327345.1 Myotis davidii
TCACACTCTGAAAAAGTCTGAAAGGAAAGAAATAACAAAAGAAGTTACTGGAATTGCCCACTAAAGTATATGTGGAACCTCTTAAAGACGTGTGGTAAAACCACACATAAAGGTCCCTTGAGTGGTTGCATTAAGAGATATAAGACTATATTTCTAAGTTTGGCATATATGTTTAAATGTCAGTAACCTTAATTTAAAATACACTCCGAACATATACATAATGTAATATTACTTGGCCACAAAAAAGAATGAAATCTCACCATTTGTAACAACATGGATGGGCCTACGAGGTATTATGCTAAGTGAAATAAGTCAGACAAAAAAAAGACAAATAACGAATGATTTTACTTATATGTGAAATCTAAAACAAAACAAAACAGAAACTCATAGACACAGAGAATAAAATGATGGTTGCCAGTTGGAAGGGGTGTTGGGGAACTGGGAAGGTAAAGGGATTAAGAAGTATAAACTTGCAATTACAAAATAGTCAAGGGGATATGAAGTACAGCATAGGAAATATAGTCACTAACACTGTAATAACTATGTATGGTGCCAGGTGGATTCTAGACTAATTGGGGGAAATCACTTCGTTAATTAATAAGTATGCTATACACATAAAACTAATATAATATTGAATGTCAACTGTAATTGAAAATTTTAAAAATAAATAAAAACTCCACCCTAAAGTTGATTTGTATTTCCACATATTCAGTTTACTTAATTTGGGATGGATATCCACACACACGCACACACACACACACACACACACTGAATTTATATACATATATGTGTGTGTGTGTGTTTGTATAATCCTTAGATATTTAAAAAGTCAAACTTTTTTCAGCCAAAGAATATAAATTACTCAACTAAAATATATAGGAATTCTTGTTTTCCACAAATTCAGTAGTAGAGTGATTTTCTTAAACTGTAGTATACCTGGGATGTCTGTTAAAACACACACACACACACACACACACACAAATACCTGGGTCATACTCCCAGAAAATCTGATTTAATCCATCTGGAGGGAGTCATTAGGAAATTTTCAAACTTCATAATCCCCTAGCTCCGTGGTCGGCAAACTGTGGCTCGTGAGCCACATGCGGCTCTTTGGCCTCTTGAGTGCGGCTCTTCCTAAGCCTTAGGAGTATCCTAATTAAGTTAATAACAATGCACCTACCTATATAGTTTAAGTTTAAAAAATTTGGCTCTCAAAAGAAATGTCAATCATACCGTTGATATTTGGCTCTGTTGACTAATGAGCTTGCCGACCACTGCCCTAGCTGATTATGACACAGGTGGCTCTGAAACCACACACTGAAGAACACGGCAATCGGCTCTCGTAAAGGTGAGCCTCTCCAATTCTATGACCACATCCGTAAGTGTCTGGCAACTGCTTCTTTTAGCCCACAAGAAATTTAAAAGATAAGCTGAGGCATATTAAAATTTTTAACAGTTTATTTGAGGAAAAAAAAAATCAATTCTAATCAAGCCAAACTGGAAGTGGTTAGCAGCACTCCACCAACAGGAGCTCAGGGAGAGACTTTTATAGAGAAAAGGCAGAAGCAAAGCAAGGAAGTTAGTAACTGGCTATAGCTTGGCTCTTTGGGATGGGTTGTCCTTAGGTTTCAATTTCATAACTTTGAGGCATTTACAGACTTATATTTGGGTTTGCTTACAAAGCCTGCCACAGCATTAGTAACACCTTATTTAACTAATTTAATAGAACTGTCTGCAGCAAAATAAATATTTAACATTAACTTGTCCAGAAAAATATTTTTGAAAAGCACCATTCAATCCCAGCATAACATATTAAGCTAATATGTTCAATATTAATCAAGTCTTATTTCCTATCAATCCCAAACAAATATCTGAGAGTTTCCTTTCTTTCTCAGACTCTTGGTATAAGCAAATATGAATTCTACCAGGGCTTTTACTATAATGTAAAAACTTGTTACCACACCCTAAAGATCTGTTTCATGACCAGAGACTAAATATTGTAGGACTTTCACCTCTTTACATACAGAGTCCACTAAAATTGTTGGTATTGGTATTCCTGATAGTTCAGTGGCTAAATAAGATGTAGAAGAGATTTTTTTTTTAACCTTTGTTATGAATAGCCTATCTTAACGTTACTTGCATCATTTTTAAACAAAATCTATTTTTAAAGGCCCAACTACATAACTAACTAAAATATCACTTTTATAAAAATATAGAGTAATTTACAGTATAGTTCTAGAGAAGTAGTAAAATCTGAAAGTGAGAAGGAATAAATTGCATAAGAGTAATACTAATATCTTAAGAAAAATCCCAGGAGAGGCATCTAGCAAAAAGATAAAACAGCTTTAAGTTGTAAGGTTGTCCCCCCGGATCCCTAAAAAAATTTTATTTCTAAATAGCTACATTTGGAAAGTCTTCCTAATTATTTTGGAGGCATTTTGTTGTGACTCTTAACTATAGTCCATTCTTGTGATTTGTAGTAGTTAAGTTCTATAAAGTCACCACAAACACTGACTCAGTGTTAGATTCCTGTGAGCCTTTGATCACATTATTTTTTATCTACTGTTCAATACATAACCTTGTATTATGTGTTTCTGTTTAAAGATACCTTACTTAATAGATATTCTGATTCATTAACTGAATACATGGGCAATAGCACTATTACTCATGACTGAACAAAACTTATCTAACACATAATTTCTCCATAGGCACATCATCGCCTTCTCTTGCTTAGGAAAACTAGACAGCCCTTCAGCACTATTTCTGGGGACATATTAAACAGTGAAACAGCCAACAAAAAGAATAAAAATACAAAACAAAATAAATTAAAAGAAACATAAACCAAGAAGGCTGTGCCTCACCTTGTTGGACCTGAGTTGAAAATGTGAACATTGGGCAGCTCAAATTTTTCATCACTCTGTGCACGTCCACAGATAATTGAAAGTGCCACCGGTGTTAATTTGGGCGTTACAAATAAATTTTGGCAAGCAGGTGGCTTGCAAATGTGGAATCTATGGATAATAGGGGTCTACTGTACTTTCACTGTCAAGGTGAAAGTCCTTATCTTAGGTTTGATACAGCAGCATTTTCTAAGATCCCTTTTCAGTGACAAAATACTGCAATGAAATGTATTGTTTTACCATAAATAGTATTACTTTAACATCTTTAATGATTTATCTTTCCTGCATCAGGACAATCAACAGTTGTCGCATTTCATCAAAACTTTCTAATGTGGTCTAATTTCATGTGTGTTTAACATTGTAAGTGTTTAAATGCCCAAAATAATGCTATAAAATTTACCAATGATATATAAATAGCCACACACAGGCTGTTAAAATTGTAAAAAGCGGGAGCATCCTTGCCAATGTCAATAAGCCAATCCAAAAGTTCCACTTCAAAAGCATTTAATGAATAAAATTTAAAAGATGGAAAAAGTGCATTCAAACAGACTACTTAAATCAGTCACACAGAGAAGAATGGAGATTAGGTGACATTAAAATATATTTCTATTACCAAAAATACAAACTGAAAAACGCTGATTAAAAATTAAAAGTTGTTAGTTCAGCAAATCAAAATGTTTCCTCAACAGAGTGTAGGTGTTATGCTTTTTGTTGATAATATAACTGTTATTCATTTTCTATTAATGTTTGGAAAATAAACCTAAGAAAGTCGAAACATTAAAAGTTAATGAGTAAAATTATGTATGGCCAGTAAGAGTTTTTAACGTAACTACTGTCACTACATACTGATTACATTTCAGTATTCAAAAACCACTGAATACTTGTAGACAAGTCTCATGTCATGTGACAAAGTAACTGTGCACCTTGGAATTTTACTTAGAATTTCCAAGATTTAGCTATTATTTAGTTCAACTTCCTCTTTTTACAATTTAAAATTTAGAATTTCCAAGATCTAGTTATTATTTAGTTCAACTTCCTCTTTTACATACAAAATATTAGTGATGACCAGCTCAGCTGAAGCCAATCTCAAGCTACACCACGTTCTTGTTTGTGGTGTGTGATATTATATATCAAAGAGAGCAAAAATTCACAGAGAAATCCAGGAAAGACAACTGCAGGGAGACAGTGGCTCTTTTTATATGACATGAGGTGTATGGTCAGATGCAATAAAAGTCTATTTAGATGTAGCTCTGCTAACTTTACTTTTTTTAAAATATATTGTTATTGATTTCAGAGAAGAAGGAAGAAGGAGAGAGAGATAGAAACATCAGTGATGACAGAGAATCACTGATTGGCTGCCTCCTACACATCCCCTCCTGGGGATGGAGCCTGCAACCCAGGCATATGCCCTTGATCAGAACTGAACCCAGGACTCTTCAGTCTGCAGGCCAATATTCTATCCACTGAGCCACATCAGCTAGGGCTCTGCTAACTTTACTTTTTTAACCTACTAAGAAGTCTATCCTGAACACCAAATTAAATGGGATTTTCTAAAAATGTTTATTAGTGTTTAGTCAGAGAGATGTGTCTTTATTGCTGAGAGGCAACAGAACAGAACAGAAAAACATGGCTTACAATGCAGACAGACCTGGTTTAAACCTCAGCTCTCCCACTAAATGTGCGATCTTAGGCAAGTCAGAAACTTGCTGAGCATTTTTCCCTCATGTGCAAAATCTGGAAATGAAATCCTCGCACCAACTAGTTGTGTTGTGAAAGCTAAGGATAAAGTATAAACAGTATCTAACATAGAATTTAATTATATGTAATTTTATTGGTACAGGATAATGTCAAATAATTCTGAAAGTATCAGTCTATTTCTCAGATTGGTTAAGATATTATCAAAATTCCAAATATGATTGCTGTTGATTTCAGAAGGCACCCAGTTCTATATATAATCAATTTGTAGAGTAAGTGGATAAAAAGAGAAATGTGCCTTTGACTCATAAGTACAAACATCAATACTTTGTCAATAAGCCACACCATATGCAAGAGGACATGTCATAATTCATGCTGTCAATTTTCCCTCTGAGTCTTCGGCACATATACTCAGAAGTCAGAATACCAATTGGTTTTCTAATTTGGCACTCAGAAAACGAAGGGAGCTAGTTAAGTATTACTATTTCAGTCAATTAAAATGACAAGTTGAATTTAGATAATGAATCAAAAGTATATATGCTATACAACACTCAAAACTTTGTCTTCAACAGAAAAACTTTCAGACTGAATTCTCCCAAAAGTTGTGTCATCATTTCAATGCACTTGTATTAACTATCCAGAAAAACACCAAGACCTTAAGCCCATAGTAATTCCCTAACATAAGATTGCATTCTCCTTTACCACAAAAAAAGTCCATTCAATTGTCTGTAGTTACATCTGTTTTTCTGAGAGAAATTCATAGGTAACCTCTGTGACAAATCACATAATTTGGTCTAGACCAAAGAAACAATACATTATAAATCAGTGTCTCATTTTGCTCTAATTGCCTCCTTAAAATAGCTGCAATGGCTCAATGTCTCAGATTCTGTTTTATTATACACGCATTCTTAAAAGCATCAATGACAAAATGCTAACTGACTAAAGCAGAAGAGCAGCTGGTTCCATGGCTCCATGAAAAGAATGTTCTGAAAACAGTTCAAGAATGTTTGATGCACTTCACAAGGATTCTGTTCTAAAATTTCAAAGCCACATTGAAAAGTGATAATTGCTATCTGCAGTGGAAAGAGGAAGTCCAAAATGTTGGAATGAGACCAAATGTTAGCAACAACTATCTTTTGGGTACTTAATGAATTTTGCCTTCTTCCTTCATACCAAATATGGCTTTGACTAATATTATGAATTGGAGGACCTGGGATTGTTTTATTTCTTTAAAGGAAACACAACTTTTTAAGGCTAATCTACTCTATAGTATTCCAATTTACTTAGCAAGACAGAGAAATGTGCTGCCTAATGAAAATATAATCACTCTCATAATTAAATGCTTAGTAAATGTATTAAGTATACCAACCATTTTATTTGAGACTGCTAAATCCATGTTCTGTTGCTCTTGTTCATTGTCCCTACATGTTAATTAGATGTAGATTTCTTTCTATAGTACCCTCACTGCCATATTCATTCTGATCTCACTAGTCCATAACTATTTCACCTATAAACATCAGGAAACAGAGAAAATGGAAAAACAGCATTTGGGGTTTTTTCTGTGCTGAAGGGAGCTCATTGAATGGGCCTTGAAGAAACAATGGAAGAACTGATTCAAAACTTACTCATAATATAAGGTATGTGTCTGGTATTTTGTAATGTGACTCACATTTTTGAGATTCAATTTATTCATCATGTAGGAGGCAGCTAATAATTATAAAAACAGTGATCTACTTCACAAAGATATTGTAAAGAATGACTCATAAATGAGACACCTGATATTACTACAGAGACTAAAAAGCTCCATTATCGCAATGTTCTACAGTGGGTAATTATAAGCTTCTAGGGCAGTGGTTCTCAACCTTGGCTGCACAT
Source organism: Myotis davidii (assembly GCF_000327345.1). Lineage (NCBI taxonomy): Eukaryota > Metazoa > Chordata > Mammalia > Chiroptera > Vespertilionidae > Myotis > Myotis davidii. The sequence continues at coordinate 473,905 of NW_006286225.1, forward strand.
TAGAATCACCTGGGAATCTTTTTAAAATCCTGATTTCTGGGCCTCATCCTCCGGAAATTTTGTTTCTTTGTTCTGGGGTGGGGCCACCACATTAGTAACAAAGAAACAGAATTTCCGGAGGGTGAGGCCCAGAAATCAGGATTTTAAAAAGATTCCCAGGTGATTCTAATGTGCAGCCAAGGTTGAGAACCACTGCTCTATGGGGTCAATGAACATAATGTGCCATACTCAATACCACTGATAGTTGCAACTTCATCACCCTTTTCAGCTACTAAATAATTTCATGCTCTACACATCATGCTACTCCTTCCAAACATAACAAGCACTCTTGAGGGGGTCTCCAACTTGAGTAACAGAAATGCAATAGAATACTCAGCTTCAACTATATTCTCATTTCTTACCTTCTTACTCCTTATAACCCTTTTCTCAATGGCCCACTTGCCCCATACAATTTGTTGAAACCATCTCATTAAAATTTTACTGTATACCAGAACAGAAAAAGTTCTATATATACACAGTTTTAAATTTCCCATAGTATGATCAAAGTAAATATTGTTCTCATATCAAAATATATCTGCAAAAATAAAGATAAAGGCAAGAGCTAAAGACAAGTTTGGGGCAAGAATTCCCAATCACTGTCTCCAGTCCTCCCTTTCTGAGATGTTTTTCTCCTTCAATACGGTGCCTTCCATTTAAAGTTATTCTCCAGAAGTAACCCTACTAGCAGTGTAGTTGACTCTCCAACATCCACTTCACATCCAAATGTTTAAATCAAGTCAACTATGATAATTTCCTCCCCTTGCCAGCAATTAGCATTAGTTTCAGGGTCTAGGTCAATTTGGCTTGCTCAGAGGAGCTAGTGCTTCTCCCTCCCCCATTTCCCCTGCCTATCACTCCCTCCCCCCCTCCACCCTCAATGAAAATTTGGAAATATGTTGTGCCATTTTCTCCTAGGAGCCATTTTAAATGACAAGAGGAACTTGACTCAAAATAAAGGGAGACTAATTGGTTCAAGGCTTTTAAGGAAATCTATGCTCAATCATTAGCTGACCGCTAACCTAAACAGAGACTTTGGTGACAACATATGACAAAGAGTACAGACATTATAGGATTCATTCAGTAATATCATGAAACAAACAATATGGTACAAGTGATACACAATCAGTAGCACAGATTATGCAATTAGTTCTCAGTGTAACTTCTTACGTGGCAGAGATTTTGCACTTGGGTTCTGGTTGATCCTCTACAGCAAACGTATTTATTATTTATGTATGACAAAGGTATTTCTAAGTATAACCTCCTACTTGGTACAGATTTGGCATTAGCTCTAGGAATAACCTCTGTGGAATAATCTGTGTATCCAACAGTGATCGAGTACAGAGCTAAATTCATCGTTTTTATTTATTATGTAACACTGATTTCTTAAATATTGCCTATATTTTGCAGTTATTTCATTTGTATTCTTCTTAAAATTGCTTGAAGATTGAAAAAAAAAGTTATAGCCTATAGTAAAATAACTTCAAAAAATCACCAAGGTACAAAATTTTGAAGTTTTTAATATATATATATATATGTGTGTATATATATACGTGTGTGTGTATACATACATATATATATATATGTATTTTCAAAGAAAACATTATATTATTCCCATAAATGGAAAATAATATCACTTGTCAAAAACAAAAGGTAAATTGAATATATACTTTTGTTTTGAAAATAAAACTAAACAAAAAACAAGCACTTTTTAGTACCAACTAAAGATGTGTATATTTTTCCTGGGCTTCTAGAGAAAAGCCTTCCCCTTTTGGAAAAAAAAACAAACAAAAACTTTGCTAGTAGGAACTTAGGTGACACAATGTTATAAAAATTAGCAGGATTTAGCCTACTAAACTTGCATTTCATCTGTTTTACATCTTATTGAATCCTTCTACTTCTATTCATAGAAATCTCTACTTCATCACACTCATTACATTTTAATGAATTACTTATTTGATATCAGTTTTTTGCTCTGGAGTCTAAGCCTCTTCATTAATTCTTCAGCTCCTTTGGAGCAGAAATTGTATTTGATCATCACTTTAGCCCACCACCTAGCACAGTCCCAAATCCTAGGAACTGCTCAAAGAATATTTATTATTGAACTAATAAATGAGCAAATGATTATTTAATTTCACACACTAAATTGTGTATGAGAAAACAGGACACTTAATTTTAAAAAATGCATTCAAATCTTTTATAATGCAGAAAACTAGATAGGTGGATTA
>NW_006286225.1:476443-485766 GCF_000327345.1 Myotis davidii
ATTCATTTTTTTAAAGATTTCTTTACTTTTGTAATATCTCTTAAATTAGAAGTTTCAATCCTATATAATAAAAGGCTAATATGCAAATCCACTGAACAAAGGAATGACCGGTCACTATGACATGTACTGACCACCATGGGACAGATGCTCAATGCAGGAGCTGCCCTTTGGTGGTCAGTGTGCTCCCACAGGGCGGACATCCTCCAAGGGGGTGCCAGACTGTGAGAGGGCACAGGCCGGGTTGTCAAACACAAAAAAAATTATGTCATATCAAGAAAACAACTGTTAAAAGTAGTTACCCCCCCCGCCCCCAGTGCACAAATGCACTGGGCCTCTAGTATGTTATTTTAAATGTTTAATTTATAAAACTCGATTACACAAAATTTTTCCAAGAATATATCTGTTGAATAAAGCATGATACACTTAATTTAAAAATAATATATATTTTCTCTAAATACAAACTATTTTGCATTATTTGGTTTTCCAGGCATCAGAAGCAATAGAACCTGGCAGAGAATATTATTCCTGAACTGGATGAAACCCAAAGCCATTCCCCAAACACCTGTAACTTCTCCAGTTCATTCTTAAAAGCACTCATAAAATGTGGGTACAACCATAAATGGCCACTTCCCCCACTCAATATTTCAGGAAATGAATAAATCATGTTTAGCTTACAAGCCTGTCAAAAAATATAGTTGATTATTAAACAGTGTTTATATTTAAAAAGTATCCTAATCCAAAAAAAGCATTTTAACACTGATTCTCCTCCAAATAACTAAATTCTAGAAATGCCTTGTTATCTATTATCCTACAATACTTTAAAATAAGTTTATGATTTTTGAAGCAAGCCATTACAGAAGCAGCATTCACCCCAAGTAGCAAGAGAGGTACTGCTTCTACTATATTAAAGAAAACTGAGGCTTAGAGAATTTGTGATATGCTCAAACACAGTGACAGAATATAAACATGGATCCATATGATTTTAAAGTTTGTAGATTTTTTTTAACACAATATGGCCTCTCCCACATGCCTCCGGGCCTAGCTTCCACCCATGGATAGCTTTGTATCTTCTACCAGGTGACCCTAGGGCCAGGCAAGGGGAGCAGCTTACCTCAACCTGCACTAGAGCCCCTCCCAAGAGGCTCCAGTATCAATATACCTGGTGGCCGGCCTGAGACCACAACAGAGCACCACCCAGTTAGCTCCACAAATGGCACACCCAAATGGTGTTCTGGGTGACACCAGAGCCCAACTGGGGCAAATCCTGCTATGTGGAGTCAGGATCCACTGTGGTTATGACCAGTCTTCATAGCAGTCAGCCTGAGGGTCAACCCTATCCATTGATGAGTAAATCAACAAACAAAAGTAGCCATGAAGTGGAGGAAGAGGGAACCGTCCTGCATTGTTGGTGGGCTTGCAAATTGGCACAGCCACTGTGGAAAAACAGCACAAAGGTTCCTAAAAAAATTAAAAATAGGCCCTGGCCAGTGCTGTTAAGTGATTAGAGCATTATTAGCCTACACACCAAAGTGTCCAGGGTTCATTCCCAGCCAATGGCCTGTTACCTGGATTGCAGGGTTGGTCCTCAGCTCCTAGCCCCGAGCCCCAATATCAAGGTTTCGAGGTCTCTCTCTCTCTCTCTCTCTCTCTCTCTCTCTCTCTCTCTTTTCCCTCCCTCCCTCACTTCCACTCTCTCAAAAAAAAAAAGTCAATGGAATAAATATCCTTGGGTGAGGATTAACAAAAATTTTTGAAAAAATGAAAGATAAAATTACCTATGAACAAGCAATTCCACTTTGGTGCATTTATTCAAAGAAATCCAAAACACTAATTCAAACGGATATGTGCTGAGACGTAACTACTCAAATAAATGGAACTAGGGAAATAGAAAGCAAGGGCAATTCATCCATCAGTGGAGATGAATAAAACATCTCAAGCCTAAGGCATTCTGGAAAATTCTCTTTCAGAACTCAACATATTTGGGGGGAAAATTGCGTTTGCCCTGATGGAATCTTTCAAATGCAAAATTTATAAGTATAATCCTTCACTGGGGCAGTAAAAAGAGAAATAAACATTCTACAAATAAACAAGAAAATTATCCTTAGGATTTTTTAAAGCCAAGATTGGCAAATTTTTATTCCTATTGATGCACAGGATGTATACTGGTAAAGGAATGGTTAGGGGCAGCCTTGAACCAACTATTCTGGAATCCATCCCAACATCACTAAAAGAAAAATATGGCATCTTTAAACTTTCAGGAACATATTTCTCATTAATACCTGTCTAAAATCCACCCTCTGTCAAAGGCAATTACCAAGGCCACCATCTCCAGCAGACCTACCTCCAACCTTGCCGCCCACCTTGGCCCAAGTGATTTTCTCCAATCTTTGAAATCCTCATATAAGCCCATATACCTCTTTCTTATAGTACCTTAGTATTTTGCCTTGTATAGTCAGAGGCAGTGATATCTCAGTTATAAACAAACTCTGAAGACAGACAGACGGACCTGACTTCAAACCTTTACATTGTCACTTCAGCTAGTGATTTAATTTCTGTGTGCTTCAGTTTCCTAAACTATAAAATAGAGAAAAGAGCAATAATAGTACTTATAAGGTCACTGCAAGAATTAAATGAGGGAATACATTTGTCTGCCTGGTAGTTTGGCAGTCCTTTAAGTCCAACCACTGCTACTATATTGTGATCACTTATAAATGTTGTTATCCCATATTAAATTATGAATCCTTTCTGAAACAGTACAGAGTACAAATAAATAATTTCTTGACAGTACTTATTTACTTTACCTAAAATCAATTTCTTATTTGTTCATTTGAATGAAGATTAATTCTTCCAGAAGTCTACACAATGCCTCCCATATTTATTTGTTGAATCACTGTTCACCATCTTAGTATTCACCCCACCAGTGTTTGAGTAGATTACAAAGACAAAATAAAAAAGAAAAGAAAAGAAAGAAGGACCTTTCTGTAGCTCATGAGTTTGGGCTTTTTTGTTTGTTTGTTTTTAATCTATAAATTTAAAAGATTGAGCTGTACATCTCTAAGATGTCTTTCAATTTTCACATGCTAGAAACCTGTAATATCCATGAGAGCCAAGTCATTCTTGCTCTTGAAGCTACTCCTTTTTAGCTTTGCCAACATTCCTTGTCTTCTCACTTAAATGCCCCCTTTCTTTCCCAAATGTCATCTATATGGTTTGTTTTTTCTGGAATGCCATGTTTCTTCACTTTCACCTTCTTCGTCCAATCCCTAAAATAACAGATACCTTGTTTTAATCAACAAGATCTATTGCTAAGAATTATATTAAGTTATATATACACCAGGGAGGGCGGCCTTGTTTTCTAGATGGTTTCTGAATACAACATCATTAAATCACCTGATAGCCAATTTAGAGGAAGCAGGTCATATGTTAACTCAAATCTATAAAATATTTGCCTCCCAAAAAAAATATTTGCCTGAGGAATAAATGACTCAGATAAACACCACTGGTTTTCACCTTGGCACTCTTTTAGTCCCCAAGTCATTGTGAGCTTACAGATGGTCTTAATTAAAACAAGTAGTTTCTAATTTACAACACAGGAAACATTTAGAATTTGTTGCTGAAGTAGAGTTAGTGGAACCTAGTAACCCCAATCTCACCCCTAGACAACTACGTCCATGACTTTAATTCATTTGTACAGATTCCTGATGTGTTCATAACTCTTTTTTATTATAAGTATAATACAGTTCTATTGCACTTAAACTAAAAAAAAATTGACAGAAAGCATATCAAATCTTGCTGTCTACCTTGCGTCAAGTTGTGTCAAGTTTGCAATGAGAGCAGAATATAAAGACTAAGAGGCCTGGGTCTGGAATATTAATGACCAATGAGCTTCACCGTTCATATCAGCCACATTCTCTAACTTTGGCATCAGCACCCTGGGCCTTTATAAAGTAGAGTACTGTTTGCTTTGCACATGCTTGCATGCTTACCATCCAGTTTTTCCCACAAACTCTCCAATTGCTGCTGTGTCTCACAGTCACGTTTCCGCAGCTTTGCATCATTTGTGTAATAAGTCCATTCCACCAACAATTTTTCTAATAGTCTATTCTACTTGAAAGTCTCTGGCCTCATTTTTTAAAGGCAAACCCTAACCTTGGAATAATGAATGTCTTTAACCCACATGCATTCCACTTCACTCCTTGCAATAATCACACACACTAACACACAATTTATCAAAGTTTTTTCAAGAGGTGAGGCAGTGGGGTTGAAGGTCAAATTAAGAATGGTAGTTTTATGGTCTGAGAGACTAGCCAATATTGTTCATAAGACAGAGCTTGAACTGGACAAGACTTATGGTATAATCCCAGGAGACCAGAACTGAAATACTATGTTTGAATGATTCTTCCCTGTTTCGTAAAACTCGCATTCTATGTAAGTTACCTTGATACTGACATTATTTGCATTTAAAAATTCACACTTTCATGAAAACAGATGGAAGTGGTTGACTTTTTAGTTTCATTAAAGCTTTCTTAATTCTTTTACTTCCAAAGTTTGAGAAGTTCTTTACACAAAAAAATTATTTATTTCTTCAATTTCTCAATATTAACTTTCCTGCTTAAAATACTCCTTCAACTAATAGTTATATTCATAAACTAAGTAAAAATTTTCAATGTAGAAGGGGAGAAAATAGGAGCTCAGAAGGAGTATCCACTTAAATTTAAGCCTTCTTAAATTTGACCACATGAGTTGTGAGGCCATCAACACATGTGGAAGAAATTGCTCTGTGAACATGGAAGGAAAAGGTCTAGGAACTAAGTCTGCTTCTGGGATGAAAGGGGCCTCTGGGTGCAGCTGTACCTCTGCCAAGTCTCTGTAGGACCAGATCGTTGCTCTTTACTCAAAAAGGAGCAGTTTTTAAAAACCTGTACCCAATTTGTAGGGTTCAAATTTAACTCTACTAAAGTGGAGAAGAGCCACAAAGATGATTAAAGGGTTGGAAAGTAATATCTATGGGGAAAGATTAAAGGCACTGAGATTATTGTGCCTGGTGATGGGAAGACTGATGGATGATTTAATAACATTCTTAAGGTATTTGATCAGTTATTCCAGTGACCAGCTGTTCTTTAGCTACAATGAGGACAAAACCAAAGGAAATAGCCTTAAATTCCAATATGAAGAACTCAGGTTAGATATAAAATGAGATTTCTCAGAGAGTAGTGTTATTGGAATAAACTATCCTGACTAAAAGTCTTCACATCTGACACAGATGACTATCTTCCTAGAGTTGGGAGTTGTGGTACTTAACAGAAGGTAAAGGGATAAATCCTCTCATGTCCCAACAATAAAATCTATGATTTTCAGTCAGGTGATCTGACTTCCATTTTAATACACAATTACTTATGTAAAAAAGTACTGGTGGCAGTGAAGTTAGAAGTCAGAGTCACACTTGGTCTGGGAAATAGAGGTCCTTCCTTACATAAAGGATTCTCAAACCTTATAAGCAGCAGCCCTGGACTACAGTAAACCCACCTTTGTTGATCTTATACAAAAACATTCTCCTCTTTACCTTTCCTGGAATAGGCAGAAGGATATAAAAAGAAAAGACACAGAAGGAGATTTTTTTATTCATCGTGAAAAATAGTCCAAACATAGACATTTAACTCCTTAAGTCAAGATAAGTGAGGCATGCCAACAGAAATGCATCGTGTCTTTACTGTGGGTTATCTTTTTCCTTTTCCAATATCTTAGTACCCGTCAAAATATTAGGAAAAGCAAAATAATAATATCTGTAAAGTTCACAGAACTAATCAGAAAAAGTGCTGTGTCACATTGTAGGCCTTAGTATGATTATGTTTCACTTAAATGTGCTCACGAGATCCCACTGTTCCCCGTTCGATTGCAGTAATTTGCAGCAATTTTAGGGGACTTCACAAAGTGAATAAAAGCGTAGTTGAATCATCTGCAATTCAAGGCGTTCAAGTCTTAATTCACAGACAGCAGCTCTGAGAATAATCACCAGGGCCTAGTCATTTTCTGCTACACTGAACATGAAGAGCTTGCTATCTTTTTTTAATACTCAGAGATGCTATATTTTTAGAATTGTTATCATCCCTCATTTGAGTGATTCAATAACTACAGCACTTGGTATATGATCCCTGAAAGAGCTTACACAACTAAGCATATATAATGTAGGCACTCAAAAGTGTCTTAGGCATTGTGTTGCTTTACAGAGTATTTGATGAAGGGCATAAAGTAAATCTTTTAAAATTGACTTCCGAGGAATTCTTAAGCCTATGGTTATATAATGCATAATAAAGGTGTGAGCCTTGAGAAAAATATTTTGTGTCATGATTTTTCAATTTGATACCTTTCTATTCTATTCAAATAACTATAAACTCAAAATCACTTGAACTAGATAGATACCTTATGTGATCTGATTTACAAAAATAACCCTCAGAGTTTCTCAATATGACACTAAAATTGACAAAGATAAGACAAAATTTAAAGGTCAGTTACTGTCATATCTTACAAAGAGGTTAGGTGACCATCCTATAAAAGCCTAATATCCTAAGTGTCTGGTCGTCTGGTTGGCCGTTCAACCAATCAAAGTGTAATATGCTAATGATATGCTAAGACCGCTCAACCTCTCACTATGCTGTGCACTGACCACAGGGAACAGATGCTCAACACAGCTGCTGCCCCCTGGTGGTCAGTGCGCTCCCACAGGGGGAGCGCTGCTCAAGCAGAAGCCGGGCTCACGAGCGCAGCAGCAGTGGTGGTAGCCTCTATCACCTCCGTGGCAGCGCTAAGGATGTCCGACTGACATCCCCTGAGTGCTCCCGGACTGGGAGAGGGCGCACACCGGGCTGAAGGACCACCACCACCACCACTACCCCGAGTGCACGAGTTTTGTGCATTGGGCCTCTAGTATTATATAATTCATTATCCCAACTGAGGTACTTTTGAAAGTAAAGGGGTTCTATTAATGAAAACAAACCAAACCAGCAGACAAAAATCAGAGCTGTCCTAGGCAAACCTGGAAATATGGACACCCTCTCACAGAGCAACAGGAGCCAGTCTGTAATTGCCAACCACAGAAGCCTGCAAAGTCTCCAGGCACTTGGCCCTCTGGCTTGAGGCTGGTATGCAAGAACTAATTTACTGGTATGAAGGCTTGGGGAGACCGTTTATTCTGAAGGTCAAAGCATCTATCCAAAGACCACTCCAGCAGTGATGGAGGCCCAACCTGTAATAACAGAGGTGCCCTACTGTCTGTGTGGCACATAGTGATGGGCAAAGAAAAGGCAGGGAAAAGTCAAACAAGCAGGGAACACAATCAGCAAGTAGCAAATTTGATCGGAATTCAAGAGCTGGATCCATTTATGCCATCACTGTACAAATATTAAATGAACACCGACTATATTAGCCCTGGTTACAGGGACGGAGGAACAAGAGCACAGTAGTGGTTACAGGGTATCTCGTAAAAAACACAGCAGATGATAATTTACCAAAACCATAGCACAAAGTAAGAGTCAACCCTAAAAAAGATGAAGAAGCCTATGTTAAGAACTATTATTATGGGGAGGGGAAATATGTGAAGGCTATTCCCGACAGCTGCTTTTTTAAAAATCGATGACCCTCTACTTGTGTTTTAGTCAATAACAAAAAAAAAATATTTTGCTAAAAAAGCATAAGTAAATACAAAATGGAAATACTAACAGCAATAAGGATATCCAAAATAGCAAGAAGTCATTTTTAAGCAGGAAGATAGACACTATCACAGGTCGGTATTTCAAATTCCCTAAGTCTGCTCTGAAGCAACGTTTTAAAACAGTGATGATTATAATGATCGATATTCCTATTTTCCTTAAGATAGTGCATGAAACACTCATCTCTTATTATAAACCAGGGGCGTGTTGCACGCAGAGATTCGTGCAATAGGCTTTCCCTTCCCCTGGCTACCGGCACTGGTTTTCCTCCGGCACCCGGGACCCAGGCCTTCACTCCAGCCGGAGCCGCCTTCGGTCTTCGCCCCACCTCTTCGCGCCTACGTATGCAAATTAACTGCCATCTTTGTTGGGTTAATTTGCATACTCTCCTGATTGGCTGGTTAGCACAGCGAACATAGGTCAATTTATATGTTTGTCTATTATTAGGTAAGATAAAGCAAATAGTAAATGTAAATGATAAATCATACAGTAGAGCTTGAGAACTACTGGTTCCAGCATCGTTGTTAGGCTCTGCACTTTGTTTGCCTTCATGAACATAGCATTTCAGAATTGTCCCACACAGAAATTATGCACATCTCTCCATCTTCATAACTGCCTTGAAAATAAGCATCCATCATTCCCTATGCATGCAATGCAATAATGCCAAACCAGAGCACCAGTCACTTCCCGACTGCTGGCTATTCCTCCTCTAATTCACTGCAGATGATCATCTGTCAGATGTCAATCCAGCATACTGGTGAACAGCTGATTAGTAAGGGGGTGTGAAATAGCCACCAAGCAGCTGCACCATTTTTCAGGGACAAAACATGATGGTTAATGTTCATGAGAAGATGAATGTAGCGAAACTAAGCAGTTAAATCCCTTGATAAATGCAGAGGCACTGCTCAAGGCAAAAATTTTCCAATTACTTTCTCACACCCTTCATATGAGGAAAACAGTTGGCTAGGGGCATTCGATTAACTGTGACATTCATGCACTTATTCAGCATACATTTATTGACACCTACTGGGTACCAGACACTGTAGTAAGAACTAGATCTTCTAACTACCCTCACTAATTCATGCATATGGTATAATATAAACTGTTCAGAAGTATCTTCCTTTTGTTCAAATCCAGCCTTGACTTTAAGAGCCCAGCTCAAATACCAGCTATTTTAGGAAGATTTCCTTGGGCTTCCCAGGCAAAATTCTCTTTTCTCTAAATTCTCTCAGCACTCTATTTAGATCTCTTTTATGGAACATGGCATCCCCCACTGTAATCTTTACACTAATAACAGAGAAAAATGGTAATTGGCGTACGAGCTACCCTTTTCATTGGCTAATCAGGGCTATATGCAAATTAACTGCCAACTCAGATGGCAGTTAACTGCCAAGAAGATGGCGGTTAATTTGCATATGTAGGCACAATGCAGGGAGGCGAAAGGGAAAGCAGGAAGAAGCCCCCTGACACTGACAGTGATCGGAAACCCAGAGGGGAGCTAAGAGCTGGGGGGCAGGACAAAGGCGGCCCTGGGGCCGCCTTTGTCCTGCCCCCAGCCATGATCGGAGAATCAGGGGCCTTTTCTGCCCTGGCCAGTGATAGCAGGGAGGAGGGGGG
>NW_006286225.1:486111-492542 GCF_000327345.1 Myotis davidii
GTCTTTACTGTTGCCTCTTCCTGGAAAGCTCTTCCCCTAGATAGCCACATGGCTTTCTCTTCCTTCAATCAGGTCTCTGCCAATGATCAACACGTATTTCTCTGACTACCCGATCCTGTATAATAAGAGGCTAATATGCAAATCGACCGAACGGCAAAACTGCTGGTCGCTATGATGCGCACTGACTATCAGGGGACCGTTGCTCAACGCAGGAGCTGCCCCCTGGTGGTCAGTGTGCCGCTCAGCCGGCTCACAGCTGGTGAGCACAGCAGCGGTGGTGGGAGCCTCTCCCACCTCCATGGCAGTCGGACAACCCCAAAGGGCTCCTGGACTGTGAGAGGGTGCAGGCTGGGCTGAGGGACACTACCCCCAGTGCAAAAATTTCATGCACTGAGTCTCTAGTTATTTATATGTGCCATCTCCTAATAGACTAGAAGTAACTTAAAGTCAAAAGTCATGTTATCTTAATATCTCCTTCATGTTAATATTCCTCAGGGCATAATGAAGTTCTTTGCATAATGAATATGTTAATGAGCTACCTGCTGTCAACCTTGGCTCTCCACAGATTAGATGTTTAGGGAGAAAACATTGTCTTGCCCTAACTGGTTTGGCTCAGTGGATAGAGCATCAGCCCTATCCACTGGACTGCAGGATCCTGGGTTCAATTCCAGTCAAAGGCACGCACCTGGCCCTGGTCGGGATGTGTGCGGGAGGCAATCCATTGATGTGTCTCTCTCACATCGATGTTTCTCTCTCTGTCTCTCCCACTTTCTAAAAATCAATGGAAAAATATCCTCAGGTGAGATTTAACAACAACAAAAAAGTGTGTCTTACATGAGCAGTGCTGTATACACAAATCTGAATATATATTAAAATTTGTCTTATTCTCTACAGCAAAAAGAAAAATCTTAAAATCTAGAAGGAGAGACAAAATGAAAGAGTTATATATATGAGTGCAGTACAGTAATAATTATAATTCCAATGCCAATAATACTGAATCTATTACACTTTAATCAAGATCTTAACTTCACCTTTTCATCTATTAAAGAAAGGGTTTATTTAAAAGGAAAAGGATTATTAAAGTAAATATGCATGACCTATTTATACTTTCTAGGTAAACTGTTTTTAAGAATTTTAGAACAATAATTATACTTGAATCTTACATGTTCATTAAATCATAAGACTTCTAATTTCCTCTATCAACAACACATTTGTTAATAAAGAAATTGGGTTACTATATATACTTTAAATGCTTTTTTAAAAAGTTACTAAAAAGTAATCCATATATAAGCCATATAGTTTGCTAAATCATGCATGCTTCTTTTAAAAGTTCTAATTTAGTGAAAGAAAGCTAACGTTTGGTACTAAAGCATGGGCAACCCTAAGTAAATGGAAGATGGAAATTAAAATCCACTTTCTTTATCAAGGAGCTGGGCATCTGGTAGCAGAGGCATGTGGTATACTGGGAAGAATACCCCAGCCAGTGTGGCTCAGTAGTTGAGCATCAATCTATGAACCAGGAGGTCATGGTCAGAGCACATGCCCTGGTTGTGGACTCGATCCCCAGTGTGGGGCACACAGGAGGAAGACAATCAATGATTCTCATCACTGATGTTTCTATCTCTCTCTCCTTCTCCCTTCCTCTTTGAAATCAATAAAAATATTTTTTTTAAAAAGAATTATGGGTTAGAAGTTTGGAGACATGGATTCTGCATGGTGCTATGTATATGTATGTATATGTTTCTATGTATACATGTGAATGTGTGTGTATACTACATCAAATATATGCCCCTCCCCATATTCACCAACCTTGTTTTATAAACTTCTTGAACACAGAAACTACATACTCATCTTTCTATCCTCTACAATGTCCAACAAGTGCCTTGTGTGCAGTAGAGAATAAATAAAATGTGGTTAAGTTGAGCTCAGATGAATGAAACTCAAAAGCTTACCTGTTACTACATTTTTATCAATATGCTTTAAAATGAGACACATTGCCCAGAAGAGAGATTTTTTCAATTTTTGAACAGGCTTCCAAACCAGTAAATGCAGGATGTGGAAAAAGTAGGTTTACAGTTGTGAGTATGCAAATCACAGCTTATTCTTATATCACTATTTATTAAATATTGTATTATTTTCTTATTTAAATATGTTTTTATTGATTTCAAAGAGAGGAAGAGAGGGATAGAAACATCAATGATGAGAGGGAATCCTCCTGTATGCCCCCCACTGGAGATCAAGCCCGCAACCTAGGGATGTGCCCTGAACCAGGAACTGGACCATGACCTTCTGGTTCATAAGTCGTTGCTTGACCACTGAGCCACACCAGCTACGAAATGTTTTCACCGAGGATATGTTTTCATTGATTTTAGAGAGAGACGACCACTGAGCCACACCAGCTAGGAAATGTTTTCACCGACGATATGTTTTCATTGATTTTAGAGAGAGAAAAAGGGGTTGTGGGAGTGAGAGAGAAAAAAACAAAAACACTGATATGAGAAACATCGATTCATTGCCTCATATATGTGCCCCACCCAGGGATTGAACCCACAACCTAGGCACGTGCCCTGACCAGGAATTAAACCTGCATCCTTTTGGTGGTTGGGACAATGCTCCGACTGAGCCACTGGGCCAGGGAACCTCTTTCCTTTCAATGAAATTTTTACTTGCTGGGAGAGATCTGTCACTTGGAACAATAAGAATATGACTGCTATAATTTTTTAAGAATTCTGAGCTTAGCCATAATGAAAAATTATTTTGCTCATAAGTAGTATCCTTGGAAGATTTAAACTCATATATTTCAAGAGTAACTTCATTTTATGCTACAATTTAATTTAAAAATAAAACTTAAATCATCAAACCAAAAATGTGCCACATTGCTAAAATAAACCCAGACGCCTCTGAAGTTGAGAATTTGGTACACACCTCATGGTTTGGGTGCTTTCCAAACATATTTTAACTCATTTTTCCAAAACCAGGGTTCTCCCCCAGGATGGAGAATCTCTGAATGGGAAAGAGAGTGAACATCTGTGGTTAGGAAAGCTACTTAGGTAATCTTATGTGCAGTCCCTTCCCTCCCTTCAACTATACCCCTTCCTAAAGGACAATCACTGCTCAGTTATTCATTCAAATAACCTTTATTATTACATACTACACTGTTTTCAAAACATTTTTACTTTTTTTGGTTTTCCGCTAAACCAAGAAAGTAGAAATGAGGAGCTGGTGAAAAATCAAAACATCAACAGTAAATAAATTTCCCTCATTAAAACACTAACTTCCAAATATTGATACTTTTCATATATATTTGTCACACAACTACAGCATCTATTATACACTCTAACAAAACATGCTCTGAATTTTGGATACATCAAAGTTTCTATTCCATTTTGCTTTTGTATCTTTAGTTAAGTAAAACGAGCACTTTACAGATTTCAAGTGACAAAAGTCACAGCTGAGCTTTAGAACAGAGCACACCTAGCTCCCACATTGTCTGTCCATCAACGCCAACCTCATCTTCTCTCACATGAACCTGAAACTTTTGGAAAGGAACCACATAGAGAAACTGTAAGTGGATATGAACATTTTAAGCATTGGTGTGTGTGTGTGTGTGTGTGTGTGTATGGATTTAACCTAGGCAGGAAAGCAAAAGAGTTTACCATATTGTTTTAAAGTGGCTTTCTAGTGCTATAAGTGGATATGAACATTTTAAGCATTGGGGTGTGTGTGTGTGTGTGTTAGTATGGATTTAACCTAGGCAGGAAAGCAAAAGAGTTTACCATATTGTTTTAAAGTGGCTTTCTAGTGCTGTATTTCCAATAATTTTCCAAATAAAATAAGTTTGATCAACACTTAAATGGTCATATTTTTTTCATTCATAAAATGTATGGGTAGTTAATTTTCTTCAAATCAATATGACCTTGGGTGAATCTGAACTAGCTTAGCCACAAGCAACCTTTGAGGCAACTTCTCAAACTGGAGTTCACATGGCCCAGTGGAATGTCAGTGTGTGGGGTGCCAACATGACACATACTCCTGAAGCATCCATTTCATGTGGATTTTTGAAAAACAACTGAATTTTTGTGATCTTAAACTTTTTTAAATTTAATTTTAAAGAAATATGGAATAGGAAAAGCAATCAGAAATAATGATTAAAGACATTTCAGTCCCAAGTCTTAATATTTGTATTTTTACAGAAATCTCATTTCTAGGTTAGGGTTTGGTTGAAATTATGTTTAAATGCTGATGGTGTTTTGTGACAAGAATACTGGTAGAGGAAATTAAGAGACCTAAGTTGGATCTCTGACTTGCCACTATCATTATGGGGAGTCTTGGGCAAGTCTCTTTTAATCTTTATGCCTCAGTTTCTTTCTCTCTGAAACAAAGTGGTGGTATTAGGTCACACCTAAAACCTCTTCTGTGTTCTGAAATGATTTTTAATATTTTATAATTTTAATATGTTACTCTTGATATTTTTTTGTATTTTGTTAATCCTCACTTAAGGATATTTTTCCATTGATTTTTAGAGAGAGTGGAAGGCAGGGGGAGAGACAAAGAGAGAAACATCAATGTGAGAGAGACACATCAATTGGTTGCCTCCTGCATGAGCTCCAACCAGGGCAAAGATCAAACCTGCAACCTAGGTACGTGCCCTTGAATCGAACCCAGGACCCTTCAGTCCATGGGCCAATGCTCTATCCACTAAGCCAAACTGGCTAGGGCTGTTACCTTTCAGATTTTGAAATCCATGAAAGTTAACCGAATAAAAGAAAACTCTCCTGTGAGTCATTTCCAAATCCCTAACAAGAAACTTGACCACTCTAACTAGTTTCCCATAGCAAATTATCTCAGCTCATATATCTACAGAAAAAGGAGCTTCCTATCATTCCATGTGAGTATTTTGCTGAGATACATTCTCTTCACAATAGCATCTGTTGAATCAAATGAAATTCCTATTCTAATTGCTACCTAAAAGATCAATCATTATATCATTCATAACATCTGCACAAATAAAATTTCTAGATATGTATAGGTTTTAGAAATTTTTAAAAAAATATATTTCTTTATTGATTTCAAAGAGGAAGGAAGAGGGAGAGAGAGATAGAAACATCAATGATGAGAGAGAATCATTGATCAGCTGCCTCCTGCACACCCCCCACTGGAGATCGAGCCCGCAACCCAGGTATGCGCCCTTGGCTGGAATCGAACCTGGGACCCTTCAGTCCGCAGGCCAACACTCTAACCACTGAGCCAAACCGGCTAGGACGGTTTTAGAAATTTTTATATTTCATATATTGTGTTCCTCCAGCTTGTCTTCATACAGCACTTAAGAATCCAATTTGAACATAAATTTTCACACCCTGTCTGAAATGTAAGTTCACATAAAAACGGTTATTATTACATCTCTTTGTAGTTCATCTGATGTTTTTAGAATATTAAGTCATTCCATGCTGAAAACTGAAAGACAATCACTGTGCTATTTATCCATGAAAAATTACAATGTACAGTTTAACATCTGGCAAGCAACAGAAAATCATGACTGTTCCTCTTAATGTAGGAAGCGCCTCCATCAGGGGAGAACTTGACCCAAGGGGAAATATTTGAATAGGAGAAAAAGTAACAAAAGGAGCAAATAAAACTTGATAAGGGACTACTGTGTTTTGAGCCTTTTCCCTAGACTCACTTAGTGCTCATAATAATTCCATAAGGTAGGTATCATTCCCATTTACAAATGAGCAAACTAAGATCAAAGACACTGTTACTCCACAGCTAATAATGCGTAGTTGGGATTCGGGCCAGGCTTTCTCCCTCCATGAGGTTACCTGCCTCCAGATTAAAGGTAAATGGACAGCATACACTCGCTACAATGCCAAGTGGGCATGTAAAAGAAAACAAGTGAGCTTCAGACTGCGACTTTGAAGGCTGTGCACTACAGGAAATAACTCTGAATGAGGAATTAGGTAAGAGGAAAACCAACATTTAAAAACAGTCACCAACAGAAAGAAGGAAAGAGAATTTCAAAAGAAGTTTGGTTGAAATGTTAAGTATTCCCTGGTTAAATATGAGGACAGACTGACTACCTATTAATATCGCCAGTAACCTAAGTAAAACACCCGTAAATCATCATTGACGCCTTCTTCTCCCCCACCCATTAGTAACAGAGCCCAATTGAATCTTCCTTTCCAGCCCTTTCTTCCCACTCTTCCTGCCCCCACCCAACCTCAGACCCTTATAATTTCACAGTTGAAAACTGCAGTAGATTGGTCTCACAGCTTCCAGTCTGTGTCCTTCATAGTTTCTATCTTCATCTCCCTAAAACCTTCTCTGACCATATTACTCTTCTGTGCAGAAATCAAAATGGTTTTCCCCTAACCAAAAGACATTTCTCCTCATAGTATTCTCTTTTTTTTTTTTCTTGTTTGATTAAGGTATTA
>NW_006286225.1:493003-497461 GCF_000327345.1 Myotis davidii
TCAGATGATTAGTGACTTTGAGCATGTTTTCATATGTCTCTTGGCCTTTTCTATGTCCTCTTTCGAAAAGTATCTATTTAGGTCCTTTGCCCATTTTTTGATTGGGTTGTTTATCTTCCTTTTGTTAAAGTGTATGAGTTCCCTATAAATGTTGGAGATTAAACCCTTATCGGAGATAACATTGGCAAATATGTTCTCACATTCATTGGGCTTTCTTGTTGCAGCCATTTTCTCCTGAAGAGATAGCACCTCCTTACAGTCTCCAGACAACCAATACAGCCACACCCAGACTACACCCTGTTAGTACATAGGACACAAAAAAGAAAAATCTGAATAGTTCCTGAGATCCCTCAGGGACTGCGCTGAAGGGAGGCCATTCAGTCCCAAGAAAGCGATATAGCAACTTCCCCAGCTATAGCCCTGTCAGAAAAAGCCACTTGAGAGATTAAGATTGAAAACCAGCAGACAGGCTAAGTGGGCAGATTTCTCCCGCCTGCTGGCAGCTAAGGTGGTGGGGAAAGACTCATAGTATTCTTAAAAATATTTTCATATGCTTTTATTGATTTTAGAGAGGGGAAGGAGAGGGAAAGATAGATAGAAACATCAATAATGAGAGAGACTCATTCATCAGCTACTCCCTACTGGGGATGAAGCCCACAACCCAGGCATTTGCTCTGATCAGGAATCAAACCATGACCTTCTAACCACTGAGCAACACCTGCCAGGCAACCTTTTTATAGTCTTTTCTATTATTATATACATTCCTGTATTTAACTATTTTTCATTATGCTGTACATCTGAAATTTATGTCAATTATATCTCAATAAAACTGGAAAAATTTTAAGTTGAAAAATATAATAAATTAATAAACTGCTCCCAGTATGGCCCTAGTTAAACTTATGAGCTCTATGACTATTGTTCTAGTTGTTTGTTTAACCTTGGGCAAGTTAGACTATCTGTGCCTCAGTTTATCATGTGATAAATGGGGAAAAAATAATAGTACTTGCCTCACATCATTATTTTGAGAATAAAATGAATTAATACATGTAAAACACTTTGAAACAGTGGCTGCATTGCTCAATAAGTGCTCAATAAATACAATCATTATTATCATGTTTATTGTTATTAATAAACTTATAATAAAATTTTGGTTTTATTACCTTTTCAAACAAATATTATATAATAGCTCAACATAAATGTTACTAACAATAATAAAAATAATAGCAGTCCTGGCCGGCATTTCTCAGTGGTTAGAGCATCAGCCCATGCACCAAAGGGTCTCGGGTTCAATTTCCAGTCAAGGGCACATACCTGGGTTGCAGGTTTGATCTCCAGTCCTGGTGAGGGTATGCACAGGAAGCAACCAATCATTGTGTCTCTCTCACATCAATGTTTCTCTCTCTCTCCCTCCCTTCACCGTCCCTTCCACTCTGAAAAAAAAAATCAATGGAAAAATAATAATAATAATAACAGTAGTAACACCAACAGTTGAATGCACATAATATGGCTCTAGAATTATGCTTTAGCCACTACACTATAATGCCAAGAAAAATTGATTGGATTACTGCCTCTAAACTATAACTTCAAGCATGTGTTCTTGCTCTTCCTTTTATCTGAAGGATCCTCCTATTCTCAAATTATCAACTTCTTAAATATAATAATTAAAAATCCAGTCTAGGTACATCTACACAATGGAATACTATGCTGCTGTGAAAAAGAAAGAGCTCCTATCATTCCCAACAGCATGAATGGACATGGAGAGCATTATGCTAAGTGAAATGAGCCAGTCAGAGAAAGATAAATATTACATGGTCTCACTCATTTGGTGGAATATAATGAACAACATAAACTGATGAACAAAAATAGATCCAGAGAATAGAAACACCGAACATACTGTCAAACCTCAGAGGGAAGGCAAAGAAGGATGGGAAGGGTGAGGAGTAAGAGATCAACCGAAAAACTTGTATGCATGGATATAAACATAACCAATGGACACAGACAGTCGCAGGGTGAGGGAATGTGCTGGGGGATGGGAGCAGCTGGGGAGAGGTCAATAGGGGGAAAAGGAGACATATGTACAATAAAGAATTTAAATTTTAAAAAAATCCAGGCTAATTATACCCTTTCAAGAGATCTTCTCTGAGCTTTCCAGTCAAATTGGTTATGATATACCAATTTTGAATTCCATTTGCACTTTTATCTTTTTTGTGACACATTAATTCATTGTTATTAAAATGTTAAGTTATAATTATAACTAATTATATTTTCATATTACTTCAAATACTTAAATCACTTCTAATACTTAAGTCACTTATCTTTCATTTCCATGGCTCGGGCCCTTGAGGGCAAAAATGGGGACTTATACTTCTGAGTAACTTCAGTATATATACTACCACAGTGCCTTACAAAAAGAAAATCCCAAAGATTCCTGTATGGAGTTCAGCGGTTATCCATGTACAAGCAGTTTCAATAGAATGATTGAAAAAGAAGCCAAATTAATTTTCACAATGAAAAATATTGATCAAGGTATTTAGATACTAAATTTTGTTTCTTTAAGAAGTAACTTCCCAATTTCAAAAAAAAAAATTTGCCCAGCCAGTGTGGCTCAGTGGTTGAGAATTGAACTATGAACCAAGAGGTCACAGTTAAATTCCTGGTCAGGGCACATGCCTGGGTTGTGGGCTCAATCCCCAATAGGGGGACCCACAGGAGGCAGCCAATCAACAATTCTCTCTCATCATTGATATTTCTATCTCCCTCTCCCTCTCACTTCCTCTCTGAAATAAATAAAAGTAATAATTCCCATTTATTATGTATCTTCACACAAGATCAGATGGATTTTTTTAATCCTCACACAAGGATATGTGTTTTTTTAATGATTTTTTTTTTTGAGAAAGAGGAAGGGAGAGAGAAGAGAGAAACATCAATGTGATTGAGAAACATCAATCCGTTGCCTCCCATTAAAAATGAGATCGAAGAAGAAATCTAAAGATTCCTTGAAAAAAATGAAAACAAGAACACAACAATCCAAAATCTATGAGACACAGTGAAAGCAGCCCTAAGAAGGAAATCCATAGCATTACAAGCCTACCTCAAGAAATAAGAAAAATCTCAAATTATCTAACTTAACACTTACATGTACTAGAAAAAGAACAACAAAGCCCAAAGTGAGTAAAAGGAAGGAAATGATAAAGATCAGAGCAGAAATAAACAAAATAGAGTCTGAAAAAACAATACAAAAGATCAATGAAACCAAGAACTGATTCTTGGAAAATATAAACAAGATTGACAAATCTTTAAGCAGACTCATCAAGAAAAATAAGAGGACCCAAATAAATAAACTCAGAAGTAAAAAAGAAGTAACAACTGACACCAAAGAAATACAAAGGATTGTAAGAAAATATTACAAACAACTATATGCCAACAAATTGGACGATCTGGACAAAATGGAGAAATTCCTAGAAACATACAATCTTTCACAACTGAATCAGGACAAATGTGAATACACCCATAACTAATGAAATTGAAGGAATAATAAAAAAAAAAAACCTCCCAACAAACAAAATCCTGGACCAGATGACTTCATAGGTGAATTTTGCCACACATTCAAAGAAGAACTATCACCTATCTTTCTCAAACTATTCTAAAACATTCAAGAGGAGGAAAGATTCCTAATTCCATTTTACAAGGCCAGCATTATCCTAATTCCAAAATCAAATGTAGAGACTACACAGAAAGAAAATTATAGGTCAATATCCCTGATAAAGATAGATGCCAAAATTCTCAGCAAAATATTAGCAAACTGGATTCAGCAATACATTAAAAAGATCATATACCATGATCAACTGAGATTTATTCTAGGCATGTAAGGTTAATACAATATCTACAAATCAATAAATGTGATATACCACATAAACAATATCATGTGATCATGCCCTGTCTGGTTTTGCTCAGTGGATAGAGCGTCGGCCTGTGGACTTAAGGGTCCTGGTTTCGATTCTGGTCAAGGGCCTGATCTCCAGTAGGGGCATGCAGGAGGCAACCAATCAATGATTCTCTCTCATCATTGATGTTTCTATCTCTCCCTCCCTCTCCGTTCCTCTCTGAAATCAATAAAAATATATTTCTTTTAAAAATCAGATGATCATATCAATAGATGCTCTGCCAGGGGGGTGGGCATGTTGAGGGGAGAGAGAGAACTCATGGACATGGACAAAAGTATAGAGACTGCAGGACGGTGGGGGTGGGGGATGGAAGAAGGCATAGCCTGGATAAATGGTGATGGAAAAAATAAATTATTAAAAAAGTTACTGATTTCAATAAAAGAGTGGCATCCACTTTTCAAAGTACATATTCCATTCTTTAGAGTTACTGTTCCACTGTAAACTGGTCTGAGATTGATGCATAGATTGATTATGTGAACACTGTTCAAGACAAAGCCCTCTCTACCTCTGGAAT
>NW_006286225.1:497511-507464 GCF_000327345.1 Myotis davidii
GAGCCCCATGCACTTTAGTATTATATTTTCTAAATCCTCTTCTTTCATGCTACATTAAGAATATATTTGCATAATATCATAAGAGGCAATGTGGTCCACCAAAAAAAACAACATAAAATAAAAAGTACACCTCAATCATTTATTCATTAAATAAAAATTTGCTAAATGTCCTCTATGGGCAAAGCACCAGGAGAAACTCCTGGCATTTTAAGTGCTGGGTTCTATGGAATCCAGACAGAAGCACAAAAGCAGGAGCAGTTAAACTTCAGGTTGGAAGAGAAGTCTAAGCGGGAAGTGAAGGCTGAGGAGGGTGGATAGCCTGCCATGACATCATGGGTGAAGATCCAGAGGTTGAAAAGAGCATACAACAGCAGAGAAGAGTAAATGGTACAATATGGCTACAGGGCAACCAGGAGGGAAGAAAGGAGGCTGGTAAGGCAGATGGAGGCCCTGTTATCTGTGCTAACAGGTTTACATTTGCTTCAGGATTTACCAGGTTTTACTTTAGAAGGAGCACTCTGGCTACCGGGTGGAAAACAGACTTAGAGGAGAGCAATAACAGAGTAGGGGAAACCAGTCGACAGGCAGTTACCATCCCCAAGGAAAGATACTGGTGGGCAAGACCTGAGTTGTAGCAGGAGAATCAGAGAAAAGTAAATGGACCTGAGAAATTTAAGAGAACAGATGGGATTTGGTGAATGAAAAAGGATAGGGAGTACAGGGAGAGTCAAGGAATAGTTCTCAAGTGTCTGGTTTGGACAATGCCCACCATTGACTGAGAGAGGTGCAGAGGGAGGAGCAAATTAGGTAGAGAAAGGGGAATGATAAATTCATTTTGAGTCTGAGATGCCCTCCAAGAAATCAGGCCTGCTGATCAAATGGCTCTAAGGAGATTTCAAATGAAATCCAGCAACGTGTGGTATTATTGGCAACACCAGGTTCACAGACATCTTCAGCAAGCGCACTCGTTCACACTAATGAGTTCTGACTTCTGTTATTTTGGACCATGTAGCTTTTGCCTCTCATATTGAGTACATCTGGTAATTAATTTTATTATATTTTAGAGAGACCAGCATCACCTTGTTGAAAGAACTAAATATTTTCCAATTTAGAAACACAGTTGTGCTAAAAGATAGGTTAATACACCATAATTTCAATTTATTTATAATGTCTTTTTTTAAAATAAAGAAATTTGAAAGCAAGTTCAAGTTCAAGTCCATGAATCACGCTCTTGTTCAGACATTTTTGACATTTCCAATTTTAACCATGTCACTAAGATGGAAAAACTCATGATTTAGTAAGCTGAGCAAAGCTCACTGATCACCCAGTATTTAATTAGAAAATCCTCAAGTTTTCAGGGCAAACCATAAGCTATATTGGTTCAACTCTTCTACTCTAATCTATTAACCTAACTATTAAAGTTTGAGAACTGAGACATGGCAAAGTATTCAGCATGGGCTAAAACTTTGGACTAATGATCAGATCTGTAATAAATACTCTGAACTGAGTGCCAAGGGACAATTTAAACAGCACTGCTTTCTTTCTTTTTAGAAAGAAGTCACAACTTTAATTTATAGCTTAACTTCATGATTTTCATAAAGAAACTGGTTAGAATAGGAAGTTCTGGCTTCTGATCATCAAGTCAAGATATAACAGCACCTGACATCCTGAACAGGATGGAACACTTAAGGGGGGAACTGGTTTCAAGCAACAGCACTGCTTTCTATAAACAAGCCAACTATGCTTTCTCTTTTAGAATTTCTTTTCAATTAATAGTAAATTTTTCCTTATACTCTTTTCATTAAATGCACTTTAAACACCTATTCTTATATATATTTTCTTGATATATATACTAAACAGTATACACTAAAGTAGAGCAAGACATGTTTATATGCTTCTCTCTCCCTCTCTGTCTAAATCAATTAAATAAATAAATAAATAAAAACACATATCCTCGGGTAAAGATTAAAAGAATGAAAGATACAACAATTTCAGAATACCAATGTCAGGACTCTTCCCCAGAATCACCACTCTTATGGCCCTATGCTATATACCACCAGACCTTCCCAAATTTGACTTTTAGAATATTTGATCTGATTATCTACCTCTTTAATGGCTATTAAACGCAAGCAATCTTAATAGGATAAGCAGTCAGAAAGTCAACCTAAAAAAAATAAATAATGCAACAAATTTGCTGTCATATTTATTTAACCCAACAGAAACTACAACCAAGCCATATCAGGGAATATAACCCTTTCTCTGTGTTTCTCTCATGCTTTTCCTCAGTCCTTCTCTTCTCCCAGGTAGTTTTCTACTCCCTACCCATCCTTCCTACTAATACTAACTCCAAATATTTCCTTTGCTAAAAAAAAAAAATAGGGTTTTCTCTTCAAAAGAATAGGTGTAATAATTAAGAGCTAATATCTTGAACTCTGGAATAAGACTGAGCTAACCTCTACTTTAAAAGTTACATGATCTGTGAAAGTTAAACTGCTTTTTGGCTCATTTATGCCACCTATGATATTGGGTGAGTAGGGTACTATAAGGAGTAACTAAGATAACACATGAAAAAGACTTAAAACAATGCTTGGTACTCAGCATAGTATCAGCTATTATTTTTATTATTTGCTTGGAATGCTATATATGTGCAACTGAGGAAGTGAACAAGGTACAATTATTTCCAAAAATAATGAGGTGAAGATGAATGACCTTCAGAAATCCTCACATGGCAATGGAGTGCTTTGAAGAAAGAATGCCAAGATCAAGCTTATGCCTTTAGCAATGTAACTTCCAGTTACATAAAATATATACTTTATAGATTGTTTATGTTGCTGGCACTAAACGTATCAAGATATAGAGGCCATGGGGAAGTGCACTAATAATCTAGGACTGGCTTTCATAAATAAAAGGTTGCCTCCTGAGCAGTCAGCACGACCTCCTTAGTTTATAATGTTCACACCCACTACTGCCATCTAAAAAAGTATTCATTGTAGGAAAAGAGGATAAAAATTATTCCCAACCTTGGATAAAAACGACATTAAAAATGTGGATACAGATCTTTTTTCTATACAGTTGAATTACCTGTTTCTTTCAAATGAAAACCAAGTAGCAATTATAGTGATAGAGTCATCCCATGACTTTTGTACCATCAGCCTTTCGGGAGTCCTCTGAGAGCCTTCACTAGAGTACTCCAAGCTTAGTCTGCACTATGTCTTAATGAGACTAAACTGCATCGCTTGAATGAGATCATCCTAAATCACAGGGTGGAGAAGCTAATGAACACAAATGCTGAGCTACAGCTCAAACCAGATGAGAGAAGTCTACAGCGGTTTTTTTGCATGTTTGTTAAAAACGGTCAATTTTATCACCTTTCCAAATACAGTCAGAAACCCCTATTCATTTAGTACAACTGGTGACAAATTCTCATTCCTATAACTGGCAAAATAGAAGGCAGCCTAATAAACCAGAGGAAATCCTATATTTACTTGTTATTTGAAAAAAAAGTTTTCCAAACAGAGTGAACAAAAAATTTTTTTCACATTCAAAACATTCAATGTTCTTTCCTATTCAACTGTATGTATAAAGATCCAGGGATCTAAGAAAGAAAGAAAAAAAAAGGAACTAGAAAATTACCCAATTAAAAGAAAATGTTTAACGTCTCTGGTCAAAATAACAAAATTCCATTATACGTTTTGAACAGAATGATCAAACAAGAAATTTTAATTCTTTGTTTTTCTTTAGTCAATGTAGCTTTGTATTTCTTATGGATAACAGTATAAATAGCCTAAAAGACCTTTAATCAAGTCAGACTTCATCTGAAGTTTGGATTTAGTTCATATTGTATTTTCTTATTTATGACATCCATTCATCAAGATTATTTCAATAGTATGAAAAAAACTGTGTATTGTGGGAAAGCTTAATGTGGGGGGAGGGGGACAAGCCTAAAACTTTAAAATGTTGAACTTAATTTACCATAAAAATTGGGATGCAAGTAAATTATCAAATTGATTAAAACTTATTTCTGAATAATTTTTTTAAAAGAAAGGTGTGAAAATCTGCAATATATTATAAGGAGAACACTGCTTTAACAAAGCACCATTATACTCACTAGAGGTAACAGCATATGCATTAAGAGATTTGGGTGACCAAATGATATCTGCAATTATTTGAGCATTTTCCTTTTTTCTTTGTCTTCTTTTGTTTTCAAGAGACTATTATAATTAGCGAAATTACTTATGCACATTTTAGGTTGTAAATTACTGCTGTTGTAAGATCAGAAAGTGGTGACCATTGTCCAAGTTTCTAAAGCATATGGAACATATATACTTGCATGCAGAGACCACCTCTGAAAAGATACACAAGAAATAACCTTATTGTGATTTCTTCTGAATAGATGAGCAGTTTAGCTTGGGGCTGGGGTAGAAAAAAGGCTTCTATTATCATCTTTATTCTTATACAATGAACCTGTGCAACCTATTCAAAAATAACAAAATATTCTAAAAACAGAAGGTTTAGATCCAAAGACGTGCACAAATTTAATATTGGTGATTATGAAACGAAAAGATTACAGGACAATCATGAGAAACTACTATGTATGAACCATAAAGGTTATTTGCTAAATAAGACTACTTCCACCGCTCAGGAAGACAAATCCAGATGCCCAAGGCTCAACAAAAAGCTGGCCCCAGCCGAGCCAATTTGGCTCAGTGGATAGAGCATCAGCCATGGACTGAAGGGTCCTGGGTTCGATTCCAGCCAAGGGCACATACCTGGTCGGGCATGTGCGGGAGGCAACTAATCCATGTGTCTCTCTCACATCGATGTTACTCTTTCTCTGTCTCTCCCCCTCCCTTCCACCTTCTTAATGAAGGAAATACTGCTCAGCCTCTGAAATCAGAAGGTTCCCCTTTGTGAGGAGACCACCTCCTCAACCAGGAGGCTTCCCTGGGTCCCCCCTTCCCGGTTTTCTCACTGTTGCTGCCCCTCCGTGCAGCCTATAGATAAGAACATCCTGAGGGCAGGTCCTCTCCTGGAGCCGCCCGTGGAAGACGTAGGCCAGCACTGCTACATGAGAGCTCAGGGATTTTAGGCCACTTCGCTCCTGAGTTTTCCCTCAGTTATCCCCGTCTCAGATTTATGCTACATGACACTAATGACATATGTAATCAAGTCCTTTTTGTACAAAATTACACTAGTTCATTTACTCGGCATATATTTATCAAGACTGCCATGTGTCAGGCCCTGTGTTCGGCACTAAAAATATCTGTGGTGTGCAATTCTTTCAATAAAAACCATAATTAAAAACCATAATTATCTAAGCTCTCTCTCTCTGGCTCAGTTGGTTGGAGATTGATCATATACCAAATAAGTTGTGGTTTGTTCCATGGTTGGGGTACATACAGGAGGCAGCCAATCTCTCTCTCTCTCTCTCTCTCTCTCTCTCTCTCTCTCTCTCTCCCTTTCTCTCTCCCCACCCCTCCCCTTTCCTCTCTATCTAAAAATCAATAAAAACATATCCTCTGGTGAGAATCTTTTAAAAAGGCATAATTATCCAAGACTTAGCCAGAACAATCATTATATTCCATCCATTTATTGAATACCCTCCTATGTACCAGCATTATGTTAGGTGCCTATCATACGTTGTTTCTAATTCTTAATGGACATTAATATTTCTGCTTTATAAATGAGGAAACTGAGGCTGGAAAGATTTAAGGAATTTGCCCAGGGCCAAATAGTTGGCCTCCTGCTGGCTGGACCACTGCTGCTTCAGTGAAGAATGACCAACATTATTTTTTGTATTGATTTAAAATATAATGCTACTTTTCTTCTCTTAATATTTTTACTCAAAACCACTTAAATGTTTTATATTTGAGCAAGAAAAGCAAAGATAAAATATAAATTTAGTCAAGGCAAATAAAATAATGTTAACTTAAAGTAAGTTGGTAGAGAAAATGCCAAAGTTTATAGTGTACTAAATCCTATTTTATCTAGCTGAAAATATTATTTCCTCTGGCCTTCTTTTCTCTTTGGCCTTAAATAAGTGGCATTAAAGAGAATAGTCTTTCCCTTGCTAAAATAAATTAGGTGAATATAGCTCTTTCATTTATGTGATGAAGCACCCCCAGGAGAACCACTATGTCAACTTCTACCTTGTCTTCACAGTAATGTGAAAATCCCATCTACCATCTTGGACTTGGTCTTCAGAGGCCTAAATTTTCAAAGCCCCTGTAATTCATTATATTAAACATTATTGAGTACCAGTTGCATGCTATGAACTATGCAGAAGAGAAATTTGACCAGCACCTTTCAAGGGAGTTCTTTATATAAAAAACTTCAACCCTGGACACCATAGTTATTTTTCATACTAATGAGTTACTTTTTACTTGAAATTTTAAGATGGAGTTAAGAATCTAGGGAGAAAGTATATACCTTCTACAGCATTCATGCTAAACTTCTTTAAAGAATTAGCGGGGGGGAGGTAGGGGAGGGAAACCCAAAATCCTCTCAAAATTCTATCAATGTTTTCATTGTAAATGCTTTTTTTTTTTTTTTTAGGAAACTCTCAACTTAGCATGCAGTGTATTTTTGCAAATTTTTAAAAAGTTAAGTATCAAAGAGTCCCTTTCCAGTTATATCACAATAAAATCAAGGAGGGGGATGAAGGTTGTCATTAACATGTACAACAGTGTGCAAATGAAATTCCACTTTCTACATGACATTATTAAAATATACAAAATTGTTACTGCCCTTACATGGCCAAATTTTAAAGCAAGAATACACTCTGGAAATTATTTAATCCAATTCCATTATTTAAAGAATGTAGAGCCCTCACCAGTTTGGCTCAGTGGATAGATCATCAGCCCACGAGCTAAAGGGTATTGGGTTCGATTCCAGTCAAGGCATGTACTTTGGCTGCAGGTTCCCCGGCCCTGGTCCGGGTGCGTGCAGGAGGCAACCAATCGATGTGTCTCTCTCACATCAGTGTTTTCCTCTGTCTCTCCCTCTCCCTTCCACTCTCTCTAAAAATCAATGGAAAAATATCTTTAGGTGAGGATTAACAAAACAAAACTAAACAAAAAAGAATGTAGAAACAGAAGTAATTGTGAGAGCATTACTTAGAATTAACAAATAATCTTCTTTGTAAATGCAAATTCATTGATATTTATATTTGTTTCCTAAGTCTTCATAAAGTTCTTTGAAAGCAGAGGTTTTCCATCAAATGCCTATTGAGTATGTACGACAAGGGAGACACTGTATAGTATAGGCAGGTCCAGAAATAAATAACTGAGATGCAAAGAGGTATTACTATGAGAGTGACATATCAAGTCCTCATGGAACTTCTATTTGAGCGAGTCTAACTATTTGAGTGAGTCTTGAAGGGTGGATAAGCCTTCTCCAAGCAGTCCTGGCAAAGGGAGCAATGACACAAAGTAGAAACCAAGCATGTCTAAGAAAATGAAGACTTCCTGTGGCCAGATGCTAAGCATTGTGTCAAATGGGCTCGGTCCTCGAAGCAATGGGAATGATACAGGCATTTAAGCATGAAATAAGATCTGCATTTTATAAACAAACACACAAAACAGGAACAAACTCATAGATATAAACAACAAATTGATGGTTGCCAGATGGGAGGGGGTGAGGGGATGGTCGAAAAGGTGAAAAGAAGTACAAACTGTCGGTTATAAACACAGTCACGGGTTTATAAAGTACAGCATAGGGAATAGGGAATAAAATTGTAATAACTGTGCGTGGTGTCAGATGGGCACTAGACTTATTGGGGTGATCACTTTGCAGTTATATAAATGTCTAACCACTACATTGTACACATGAAACTAATATAATACTGTATGTCAACTGTAATTGAAAAATAATTTTTTTAAAAGAAACAGGGGCAGAAATTGACCTCAGATGGGAATAGAGACATGTTGTCCACCATAACAGAAGGAAAGGAGACAAAGATAGATCTGACTGCAGGTACCTTTATAAGCTAAGAGAAGCCTGTCTGATGGCTTCTATTTTCTCGGTGAAGCAGGAGGCAAGATTATCTGCTGACAAGGGAGGGAGGCATAATTGTGATGATCATGCATTTGTCACAACTCAGTAAACATATTCAAGACTCATGCATGTCATTGTGTATAAATTCTACAACAGAAGAAAGAAACTATAAATACTAAACTTAGTTTTAACACATGCGTGTGAAATGAGTTTTAGGGGCAAAATAGGCAGGTTTCGGGATAAGGAGGGTCCATGGGAGAGGAATGCATGGATAGAGACTTGAAGACGCCACAATGTTTATCTTACTTGGACAGAGGATAGAGAAGTGTCACAGGCAGATGGAAATATTTCTGGCCTAAGCAATTAAAACAGCCATAAACCAAGGACAAACAGGGGTATCTCTGGCCTGAGCAATTAAAGTGACCATAAGTTAGACCAAAAGTAGCCCTGACCTGAGTAGCTGGGAGAGCTATAAAATAAGGCTTTCTCTGCCAGCACAACTGAGAGAAAACCATAAGATAAATCAAAAGTGACTCCAACCAGCAAGAAAAGGGGGAGAGAAAATGGGGGGCAGCATATGGGCTTTGAGCTTTGAAACTAATTCTATGTAGCAGAATGACCAATGAGGGAAACATGGGGGATCCAAATTAAGGCAAGGGACCAATAAGAAAAGGTCAGATTCAAACAAAGAACTGCAGTATATATAAACCAGAGACAAAGGGACATGAGGCAGGATTTTTTTTATTTTCCCATTAGGGAGAGAGAACAGGCTTTTCCCATTGGGGAGCCCCTACCCATGGGTCCCCTTTGGGGACACCCCTGCTCAAATGGAGTTTGTATCTGCTTTCAATAAACTTCTACTTTTCTTATTAAAGAAGCCATTTTGCAAGTTTATTCTTCAAACTTCGTGAGGACAAGAACCCAGGGAAAGAAAAGTCTGCACCCCAAACTCCACATGCACCAGGCCACTAGCTAAAAAAATAAAGGCTAACACCTCCATCTTGGGTAAGTAGCATTGCCTCGGGGTCTCAGTTTTTTTATATGCAAACTAGAGGTCTGCTGCACGAAATTTGTGCATGGGGAGGGTCTCTACGCCTGGCCGGTGATCAGGGCCTATCAGGGCCTTCCGGCTGCCAGCCAGGGCCTTCCTTCCCTGGCTGCCAGCTGCCTGCCAGGGACTTCCTCCAGTCCGTACTGCCCCCTGGTGGTCAGCACATGTCATAGCGAGCAATCAAACTCCCAGTCTCCTGGTCAAACTCATGAAGGGACACTTTGCATATTAGCCTTTTATATATATAGATTGTGATAGTAACGCCTGTCATATCCATTGTCCAGGTTGTTACAGAGATGAAATGACATAATTAATATGAGTTTTATGAGTTACAGTTATAAACTGTAAAAATAAACTAAAGGATTTTTTAAAGGGCATTTCTTCTTTATGTGGCAAAAGCAAATTACCTAACACACAAACATGAATCCCCTTTCCTCTGAATTCACAGCATCTACAATCAATCCCACTCATTTTAAAAATCAATCATGTATTATCTTATGTTTCTTTGTATATACATTGCATGATCCCAAATTTCTCAAAGCATCTTTTATTTTCCTGTCAATCAAATGTTTTAATTATTTTTTTACAAAAATCTTGGTAATCAAAACTCAATTCAAAATCTATTTTCCTGATTCATTATTAAATACACCCTAACTTGCTGTGTATGAATTGCTTTCAACTCAAATTTCCAATTTTGGATATAACAAAAAGAGATAAAAAGAAATTTAATAAGATTCTAATAAATTAACACCTGCTCTTTTTACTTTTAGACTGTTTTAAAGAGGGAAAAATCATTTGCACAAATTAGTTGACAATGATGGAAAGCATGTTATTGTCTTTGGTATAATAAATACATAAAAAAATCTTTTCGAAAAAGAGAGAAAGAAGATGGCGGCGATATAGGCAG
>NW_006286226.1:0-220 GCF_000327345.1 Myotis davidii
TGGACAAGGCGTCTGGCCCAGGCAGCAGGGACCTACAGCTGCAGCAGCCCCGCGATCACGGGATCCTCTTTAGGCCCAGGCAAGGGACCCCTAGGTCCTGGGACTGCCAGCTTCAACCGTGCCCAGCTCCCATCACTGGCTCCACCCCTACTTCCTGCAATCACTGGCCAGGGTGTCAAAGGCGACCGATTCTCTGATTATGGCTGGAGGGCAGGGCAAA
>NW_006286227.1:0-4500 GCF_000327345.1 Myotis davidii
CTTTGTAATAAATAATAAAATAATTTAAAAAAAGAGGATCTTTTCCCCACTCAAATAACTTTCTCATACCCTTAGGTGAAAATCACCTTGATGAAAACTGACCTTAACTT
Source organism: Myotis davidii (assembly GCF_000327345.1). NCBI lineage: Eukaryota > Metazoa > Chordata > Mammalia > Chiroptera > Vespertilionidae > Myotis > Myotis davidii. The sequence goes on from NW_006286227.1 coordinate 111, forward strand.
CAGCCTCAAACAGAAAACTGGGTATCTTTTCTTCCCCTTAAAGATACTACCTAGTTCTTGTTTGGTCATCCTGGGGATCATGTTCATCTCAAATTGGATTAGGGAATTTGATCTTCTCTCCTAATGCCTTTTGCAAAATAGTAAAATATACAATATGTTTTTCCTAATTTATTCTAACTGATATAGTCACCATTTTACAAGCTATTAATCTGAACACTCCATAAGCTGAGACCAGCGGTGAAGCAATTATTTGCTTTTGAGGTTCTTCTGTCCTACTTTCTGGGCAATTTCTCTGCTCAAGCTTATATTAAGACCTGTCTGCCCTTTCATTCAACATTGAAGTGACAAATTAGTTGTCATACAACTACTATATGCCAGGCACTGTGCAATTTGCTGAATTACATTTCTCACGCAATCTCGGGTGTTTTTTTGGGGGGGTTGTTTTTTAATATTTTTATTGATTTCAGAGATAAAGGGAGGGGGACAGAGAGATAGAAACATGATGAAAGGGAATCATTGATCGGCTGCTTCCTATACGCCCCTCACTGGGGATGTGCCCTGACCAGGAATTGAACCACAACCTCCTGGTTCAGGGGTCAATGCTCAACCACTGAGCCACATCAGTCAGGCAAACTCAAGTGTTTTTGGATGATGCTTCCCCTCCTAGATGACACATTTACATTTTCAAAGTGACTTTTAATACCCTATACCCAGAAGTAATTCTAATGGTGAATTTACACATCATAGAAGTGGATGGTGAGAAATCTCTGGCGAGATATCTTTGATATATTTTCTAATACCCTTCAAATAATCTAAAACAATAAAAGTGTAATATGCTAATTGGACCGGACAGCCAAACTACCTTCTGGACGAAGCTGGAACTGCGAGGGCTGAAGCAAGCTGCCAAGGCAAGTTGCTGCGGCTGCAAGGGCTGAGGCAAGCCACTCTACCTGCAAGGGCCGAGCCTCTTGCATGAATTTCATGCATCAGGCCTCTAGTAATCTATAAGCTTTCAGCTAGTCTGCATACTGGTAAAAAATAGGTAAACCTATGGCCACAGTTTTGTTTCAAATCAGCTCTTCAAATAACTATGCTTATAGCCACCCTTGAGACTGAAGCATTCTTTGAAAACACCCTACCAAGCATGATGTATAAACACCATAGATGATTTAGAACAATTTCTGAATATGTGTAAACTTGTTCTATTTTAGTATTGATTTCATTGAGTCCTGAAGCTCTTTTTAGATTAAAGTCACCTCTCAGATGCCTCTCCTAGGCCTCTAGAATGAACACTTCATATAGCAATCTTAGGTTACAGGAGCAGAACAATAACTGATGTTTATAATCCTGGCTTTGAGTAAAGTTAAATAATAATTAGCATAGTATACTTAAGAAGAAGGAAAGTTGGGAAGAGAATGAGCTGTTTTAGAAATATATCCCTATAAAATGAAGTAGATGCATAAAAACAGGCCTGGAAAGATGTTCACCTGGATGATGCAATGATTACCTCAAGGTGATAAGATTATGAATGATTTGTAGAAACATTTCACTTGACTATATTTTCTAATTGTCTATAATAAATATATTTTAACTATTAAGTATTTTCAATAAAAATAATTAAAATATGTATGAATACAGATAAATACTTAAGGAAGTGGCTTTTAAGAACATTTTAAAATATTTTATTGAAGTATTGTAAGCACAACACCTAACACATAGAAAGTATATAATAAATGTTCATAGAATCATAAATGTGTCTTCCTCTCTACACAAGAAATTATCTTAACATTTCAGCTGCATTTAGTTTGCATGGCTGAAATGGCCATATTTTTTATTAGTAACCTTTGAAATTGACTGGTATATTGGATATTGCTCTCTCTCTTCCAAATTTAGCCCATTTGTCAACTTTGGAAACTGGCCTGGGCCATCATGGACGAATCCTCTATTTGATTACATTAGTTTTGGTTTAGCAATATTGTTGGAGACTCCATCCATGAACATTAGTCTAAATCATCCAAATCTGACCCTAAACTCTCAAGTCTTTCCATAAAAACAGCAAGGCATAGAATATTACTGAAATAACCTCTATAAAATCAGTAGAAATTATTTAATACATACTATTCTTTCAATTCAAGCATTACCATCAGCACTCAATCACTAGAGAATAAAATATTTTGATATCAGTAACAGGTTGAGTTTTCTTTCTATTTAAAAAATTTTAAGGACACAGGGTGAGTTTCCTTTGCAGCAATGCATTTTGTATTTTATTGATTTTTTTACAGAGAGGAAGGGAGAGGGATAGAGAGTTAGAAACATCAATGAGAGAGAAACATCGATCAGCTGCCTCCTGCACACCCCCTACTGGGGATGTTGCCCGCAACCAAGGTACATGCCCTTGACTGGTATCGAACCTGGGACCTTTCAGTCCACAGGCTGACGCTCTATCTACTGAGCCAAACCGGTTAGGGCATCAGGAGCAATGCAATTAGAAAATATATTCAGATGGAAGTGTGGTTTTGCAAACCTGCTTAATTTTTAAATATAAAGCTATGAATCTATCTCTTTTGGCCATATTCCCTAATATGCTGACAGATTTCATGAAAGAAATAATAATATTGTGTTGCATAAATCCAAAAGGTGAATGGGGTAGTGGTTGGATTTTCGGTTACTGATGAGCATTATTTAATTTTTTTATTAAAAAATCTTTTTAAAAAAATTTGAAATGTAAAAATGTATTTTAAAAACAATATGATAGATAGCTCCCATGAGTTAATTCAACAACTTAAAACACGTTTTTTTAGGAAAATAAGATTCTAGTCAGAATTCTATCTTTGTTGATGACTAACACCTTGAAGAGGATATGTTGGGTATTACAAAAACAAATGGCCTCTTCTCCATGAAGGGGAGCCAAGCTTGAGCTTAAACTATTGTCATTGCTTGGTTAAGAAACCCTTGAACAAAACTGGTAGGATGGACTTAGATGATAAAGAGGCTCCTGGGAGGAAACTCATCCTATAGGAAGAGAGAGATGTATGGGAGAAGATAAAAAATAATTGATCCTGCAACATGTCTTAGTGATCTCAAAGGAGTAGTGATTGCACATTAACCATATGATAACCACTCAAATCTGTCTTTGGCCCAGCCCCATGGAGACAGGTTTGAGTTCTGAGACTAGAAAGCAGTATGTGTAAAAGTTGCAAACGTTTCAACAAAATGTTCTAACACTTTCAAAGATAAGCAGATTTCTGGAACTCTTCTAACCATATAGCACAAAATGAAAGAGGGGTCTCTGTCATGCAGCACTGCTCACCTATGCCACCATTAGTGCTTTGAATTAACAGAGGGTGAGTGCCTAGAGGAGCAGCAATAGTGTCCAAGGAAAGAGAGAGACAGAATCCAACAGCAGACTGCTATTTCCCCTGAGGGGTAATAGAACAATGATGCTGCCTGCTAAGAGTCAGTAGAGTACAAGTACCAAGTACCAGCCCACCATGCACACACAGTAGACTACAATGCCTAACAGAGTGACAGTATACCCCATGGGAAATTAGTGTCAGGTAAAACACAGTACAGAAGAAGTGCCCTGTAGAATCATACAGCATAAGCTATGTGTATTCACAAGTTGGATGTGGACACTGAGAAATAATAGGCAGGGATAAGTAAGTGCAAGATGGAGAGGCAGACTTTGCAAGGAGATAGAGGTCTTGTATAAGTAAGTAGAGGCAAGAGTCAGTGACATTTGAGCTAGCACTGTTAATGTTCCTCAGTTTCTCCACCTGTAAAACACAATCATATATCAAAGGATTATTGTAAGAATTAAATGGGCTAATATACATAAAGCATTTAAAATTGTATCTAGTATATAGGAAGCACTATGGAAGTCTTTGTTGTAGATGTTGTTCCTGTTGTTATAAAATCATGCTGAATTATATATTATATTAAAATTTTAATCAAGGGCTAGTTTTAATAACGAACTTTAGTTTTAAGACACCCACAATTTGTTTTCTTAGGTTCTACCCAACATAGATATCTAGGATCTTAAGTATAATCAGCAACTCCAATTAATCTTTACAAATCCCACAGAAATCTATGACTATGTAAACATGAATAGAACAATAATATCATGCTGATTGTACTTTTAAAAATTCCATTAATGGCCTGGCCAGTGAGGCTTAAAGGTTGAGCATCAATCTATGAACCTGGTGGTCACAGTTTGATTCCCAACCTGGGGGCCATGGTTCCAGCCCTGGTTAGAGTATACGCCCGGGTTGCATGCCCCATCCTTAGTATGGGTTATGCAGGAGGCAGCCAATCGGTGATTATCTCTCATCATTGATGTTTCTATCACTCTTCCCTCTCCCTTCCTCTCTGAAACAATATATATGTATAT
>NW_006286227.1:5650-14770 GCF_000327345.1 Myotis davidii
TATAGTCCAGCACATGGCAGGGTGACGGTGTTTCCTCTAACCTGCATCCCATACTCCGCCGTCATTTCAGTGGTCCATTCCACTATGTTCAGATATTACAATTTCCCAGGATTTTGAGTGTTGTTTTAATGGATGTTTGATTTTAGAATAGCTCCAGGTTTACAGAAAAATTTTCAACATAATACCCAGTTACACCATACCCAATTTCACTTATTACTACTATCTCACTTTGGTTTGGGGCAAATGTAACATGAAGTGAAGTCACTACAGGTGCCATAATTTTCTCTAACACTCAATTGTATGGGTTGCAAAGTTAGCACTTCACCAACTATTCATTTATTCTTTAGCACTATGCTTATAATTTCAGTAACTGCCATAAAGTTGCAGCATAAAACCTCACATCTTGAGCTGACCGTCCTTTCAATAGTTTAACAATATTCAGTAGTCTACCATGTAAAAAGGAAATCAAATTCATTATTATACACTGCCAGCACTAACACAACACCCTGTTCCTCATGACTGCGGCCACCACCATCCATCCCACAGCCCCTATCAAACCCAATATTAAACATCACCTTCTTTTTTCTTTGCCCGTATAATAAAGTGTTGAGGAAAAACATCCCTCTTCAGTCTGCTGCTTGTCCTTATTCTAAGTGTCTGGCTCAGTATGGAATGGCTTGTCTGCTGCCCCAGGGAGAGAATTCTACATTCCTCCCTTCTCACATGCCTGACCCCACACTAGATCCCTCCTCATCATCTGGAAACACACAAAAATACAAACCCATTTACTTCATACCCTTGCTCGTATTTATTCAAGGAGACCAGGAATGTTTTCATCCATCCTTGTGTTTGGAGTCTTTTTCCTTATCTACACTAGTCTACAATATCTTCTTAGTAAGTTTGGCTATCTTGAGGCAACAGATACTACTCAAAGCGCCCTGGCTTCTATATATACTCGCTAGGTCAATAAAGAGCCACTCACTTCAGCTCTGGTTGCCCAAAATCCGTGGTTGCCATGGTGTGGCTTGACATCACAAAGCCTCAGCTTGTCCATCCAGGAGGGCGGGTGTGGAAAAGGATGCAGAAGTCCCCGATGCTTACAGAAATCTAAGACACTCTGGTTTTAGAATAGAGACCTTTGTCTTACCTTCTAAAATTTTTCCCAAACTGACCTCTCTCTCTCTCTCTCTCTCTCTCTCTCTCTCTCCCTCAAGTTCATTTATAGTCCAGCACATGGCATGGAGATGGTGTTTCCTCTAAGCCACTTCCCATACTCCCCCTTCATTTTAGTGGTCCATTCCGCTATGTTCAGATATTACAATTTCCCAGGATTTTGAGTGTTGTTTTAATGGATGTTTGATTTTAGAATAGCTCCAGGTTTACAGAAAAATTTTCAACATAATACCCAGTTACACCATACCCAATTTCACTTATTACTACTATCTCACTTTGGTTTGGGGCAAATGTAACATGAAGTGAATCATCAGTGAAAGAGTTCGAGTGAAAGCTCACTTCTCTAGTATCTCCTATATACAACAGTGCCGTGGTACACCAAGTTGTTAAAGGAAAAACTGTACCAGTTGCGGCATAAAACCTCACATCTTGAGCTGACCGTCCTTTCAATAGTTTAACAATATTCAGTAGTCTACCATGTAAAAAGGAAATCAAATTCATTATTATTCACTGCCAGCACTAACACAACACCCTGTTCCTCATGACTGCGACCACCACCATCCATCCCCCCCCCCCTACTACTCAAAGCGTCCTGGCCTCTATATATACTCGCTAGCTCAATGAAGAGCCACTCACTTCAGCTCTGGTTGCCCAAAATCCGTGGTTGCCATGGTGTAACTTGACATCACAAAGCCTCAGCTTGACCATCCAGGAGGGGCAGGGGTGGGAGAGGAGGCAGAGGTCTCAGATGCTCTGGTTATAGAATAGAGACCTTCCTATTACCTCCTAAAATATTTCATAAACTGACCTCTCTCTTTCTCTCATTTCCTCAAGTTCCATTATAGTCCAGCACATGGCAGGGTGACGGTGTTTCCTCTAACCTGCATCCCATACTCCGCCGTCATTTCAGTGGTCCATTCCACTATGTTCAGATATTACAATTTCCCAGGATTTTGAGTGTTGTTTTAATGGATGTTTGATTTTCTCATTTCCTCAAGTTCCATTATAGTCCAGCACATGGCAGGGTGATGGTGTTTCCTCTGACCTACTTCCCATACCCCCCCGTCATTTCAGTGGTCCATTCCACTATGTTTAGCTATTACAATTTCCCAGGATTCTGAGTGTTGTTTTAATGGATGTTTTATTGTAGAAAAGTTCCATGTTTACAGAAAAATTTTGAACATAGTACCCAGTTGTCATCAAGTAGAAATGAAGACTGCCTGTCTTGAATTCACAAAGAATAAACTTTTAACAAGGAACTTACCATTGTCAAAGTTGTATCCTATTTATCTGTGTACTAGTATATGTATTCCCCCATACTGGAAACTGTCTCAACTCATGCAGTTTTTTCTTCCCTCTCTTCTGCCTTCTCTTCTCTTGCCTTCTTACACAAACACACTCCTCCTGCACAATGCTTTGAAAATAGCACAGGCTTAGTTAATGGCCATGGAATAAATTAATAGGTTTTCAAAGACAGATTTTAACATTTTACTTGCAAATGAATGAAGGCATTCTCTCTAACCTATGATTAAAAGACAACACAAGCAATCAATATGTATCTTCTTATTGTAAACATAGAACCAGCATATTCTGGCCTTATCTGGTTCTTAACCAGATACTAAATTGTTTTTCAAAGGATGCAGATCATGCCACCAGATGGTGGGATATGTCCACTATAGAAAAAATTCACCCTAGAATAACCTTTCAACATCACTGGGTTAAAACCCACCAGGGACTACATACTAAACTTCCCTAAATTCAAACACACAAAGCATGAAAACCGATGATCCTCTAGCACCTGCGCACTGAACTCTCATTACAATGTAATTCCATAGAATATGCGTAACTTCCCCTGCTTCTTCCTTTATATGTAACACCAAAACTCTCAGTGAGGAAGAGATATCTGAGCTTTGTCTCCTGTCTCCTTGTTCGGTCAGTTTTCAATAAAAGTTTTTTCTTTCTCAAAAGCCAGTGCCATGGTGTTGGCTTTTATGTATATTGGGCAGCAGGCCCTTGCTCAGTAACATGATCATAGCCATAATATGTATCTTGCAAAGATTTGTCTAAACCACATTTGCTCTTAATTTTTTATATCTTTAGAAAACTGAAGAAACTACCTTATATGATTTAAAGTTATGGAGGTTTCATAGAATGCCAAGGTTAACAGTTAAGATTTCTTGCCATGAGACAAAAGACAAATAATATGAACTTTGCAGTCATTTGAAAAAATTGTTTGGTATGCAACATAATAATGTTGACAAAATTTCAGGGATCATATTTATACTTTTAATCAATGATTCCAAGTATTTTAGAAGCAGTCCATTGTTTGCCTATAACATATGCAAATAAAATTATAGATCATTAGCTGCTCAGTAACAGCTCCTCTAAGGAATCTTATTAAGCTATGTTATTTAATATTTTTAATTCTTATTATTTTAATTGTTTTAATCTTCCTTCTTCCTCAAGAATTCAAGCTTAATGATGGCAAAGTTTTGTCTGCTTTGCTCATTGCAATACTTCCAGCATTTAGAACAGTGCCAGGCATGTGGTTATTTAATAAATAATTGCTAAATAAGTGAAAAGACAAATGATAGTATTAAGTGTACTTGAAAGTGCTAGATATCAGTGTTTTAAATATTCTTTATTATTCAAAGTTTTAAACTAATGTAATACTCCTCAAGGTATTCTAGTCAATGGCATTTATTACTTCTACCTCCAAAGCTTTGCCATTTTGCGAAACATCAACACAGATTAGTAGAGAAATTTTCTGTCTTCTACAAACCTGTATGGGTAGAATCACTTTCAGAATTACAATATAAATTAGACACATAGAAAGAATTTAATTCCCTTGGTTTGACTGCTCTGTTTTTAGCTATTCCAACCAGCTCATTGACCACAATAATAAAAAGTTAATTTACAAAGTAGATATACCACATAGCATGCTGTGTATTGGGGAAGATCTTTTATGCAATGTAAATTTCTTTTTTAAAAAAATATTGTTGAATGTATTACATATAACACCTTTTTTCCCCCAGTGACCCCTTCTACCCCACCCCTACTCCCCCTTTGCCCCCGCCCCAGGCTTTCACCACCCTATTGTCTGTGTCCAGGGGTTATGCATATATACATACAAGTTCTTTGGTTGCTCTCTTTCAAACCTTACCTTCCCTCTGAGATTTGACAGTCTGTTCCATGCAATGTAAATTCCTTATAAGACTCAATTGCTCATAAAACCTTAAACACTATCTTCTCCCCTTTCTGCCATCTTCCTTCCTACAGAAACTATCACCCACTCTAAGCATTTCTGAAAATTAATATTCACTTTTCAAGTACTTCACCCAGGAAAACAGGCTAGAAACTTGTTTAGAGAGTATAGTTTTAAAAGAATTAAGCAATTATACCTAATCGCCTCTTCAAACATAGAGAGAGCCTTCAATGTTGAGAGCATGTGTTAATCTCCATCAGATCATAAACTTTAATGTTCTTATTGTTATTTGTTTATTGAATTACTTGATCATTTCTGATACCACTATTATCAACTTTCTGGGCATTAATTCCATTTTATGACTTGTAAGTAATATAGTAGGGGTAGAAGTAAACAACCAGCAAGTTGAATGGCTTGGCTTTCACAAATACACCTGATCTTACTGCTGGTTTTCGCCTAACCTAACTCTTCCACCGCATCCTAGCTCAGGATATTCACAAAAGCCTTGACAAAATAATCTGAAAAGACTTAAAATGTTTTTCTATGAATCTTCAAGGAACCAGACCATTATTATTCCCAAATGCTCCCAGAAATTCACTCCCTATATCTGAGTGTTTTGACTACAAAAACCATTATCAAAAAGATAAAACATGCTGAGAACACTTGAGGCTCTAAAACAGAATCAGCTAAGGTCCCTTACACACCCTCTAGTACAGTAACTTGAAAATAAAATATACACTTTCCCCTCAACCAACTTAAAAACATTTTACATAGCAACTCAGTCTGTGAAATATGAGTGGAGTGGCTCTTGTTTAAGCAAGTGTGGAAAAGCATGAAACCCACAGCTTCAGAGCTTGTGAGATTAGGCCTCAGCCACAAAGGAAAAGGCCTAAAGGCAAGGCAATAAAGGGCCAAGGACTGGCAAAACATTTAGGGCCACGAGGGTTAAGACTTCGGCATAGATAGGTTCTGGTAAAGGGACTGTGGAATGAGCAATAGGAGAAGAGGTATATCTCCAAAGCCAGACTGTGAATCCATAGCTGCCAGCTGCCTTCCTATACTGCTACCTTTCAGACCACATACTCAGACTAACCTTGTTGAACACAACAGTAACTGTTTTGCTACAAGTATAGTGACATACTCAGGAATATGGATTGCCTACAAGGATTAGGTGGCTATGTAGTGAAAATACCCAGCAGTGTGCTAGATGCTTAAATTAACATGACCCAGAAGACTGGCAATCTGCCTTCCTTCATCTCCAAAGCTGAGTACTAAGGGGCTATCAGTAAGCTGATGTGAGTGCTGAGTTGTCCTTCTAGGTGCAAGAATGGATTTACATATATTCACTCTGTCTGAGTCCAACAAACAGCTTTTTTCAAGAGAATGCCCAAGATAAGAATATGGTCTGAGACCCTGAAACAGACTTAAATTTCCTAGTCCCCAGTGAGAGTTGAGCCACAATTATGGCCCTCGTAGGCTTTTTGCATATAGTAAAGGAAAAATTTGTTCCAATCAACTGAAATAAGTTGCTACAGATTATGCTATGACTAGGATAGAGTCTCCTTACATTTGGCAGCCTGACCACAGTGAAGAGGATGCCGAAGAACACCATAAAAGCAAGTAAAAGTGGTTTTCCCATCCTTGGAGAATGATTTTTTTAAAATCAATTAAAGGACAAGGGGAAGGAAACAAGTGTGTATGAGTGCAACTGTGAGTGTAAGTGTGAGCGAGTATGCATATGTGTATGTGAGAGAGAAGGAAGGAGGGGGAGAGAAAGAGAGGGTGGAAAGAGAGAAAGGAAGGATAGAGGGAGGGAGGGAGAGGAGGATGAAGGGAGTAGGGAAGAGGAGATAGAAATAGGCAGGTTTTGCACAAATTATGATCTGCCTCTCAAAACATGAGAAAATATATTTCTGCCCCTGGCTTTTTGTGGATCTTGAAAAGGTCTTTTCCCCTTCTGGGACTCAAGTACCCCAAGTGTAAACTGATGGCGTCTGTCTGAATTGTCTGTGAGGTCTCTTGTAACTGTCATAGTCTCTGGTTCTATAATTCCCTTTATTACCTGGATTTCAGCTATAAGTGCAAAGACCACAGGCAGACTGCATACGTCTTCTTTTCTTTGTATATTTCCTTCATTTTCTAATTATATCTTTCTTTTCCATTTGTCATAAAAGTAATTTATGTATGCTCCCACCAGGAAATCTCTGCCTCATTTCCTGGCAATAAAGAATAATTTATTCTAAATTAAAGGCTACAGGAAGCTCTGAATCCATTCCCAAACCTCTTACTTGTGAGGACCTTTCTAGGAAGATTGGGGAATTGTCATCTAATGGAGTGAAGGACACCATCTATAATACATGCTGGATATTCTCACAGCAGTCTCCAGGACCCTTGGATAAGGGGTAAGATGAGACCATAAGTTACAGAAGAGAATGTGAGTACAAGAATAAATGTTGGTGGGGTAACTAGAAGAAAGGAGACAGTACTATGCCCAAATCACTACTTGTCTCTGGATCCCAGGACTTCATAGTCATGCCTGAGCAGTGATATACCAAAAGTGGGCATGCAGTGAGAGAAGTCTACCCAGTTCAGAAAAATATATTATCACTGATGTTATGTGTTTTGTTTTTAATTTTAGGTGTATGGTGATAAAATGGTAATCAACTTTTAGTTTCATTATTGTTTCTAAATTCTCTACAGATAATGTCCATGGGAAGTTGACATGAGGAAGTGAACTGTAAAGGAAACATCTCTATATTGAGAATAACTTGGTTCTAATAATAATAATAAGAGTCATTAAGCATCTGGTAGACTGAATAATGGCCTTACAAAGATATCCAGGTTCTAATCCATGGAACCTGTGAATGTTACCTTATATGACAAAAGAGATTTTGCAGATATGACTAAGTTAAGGATCTTAAGATGAGGAGATTATCCTGAATTATCCAGGTGGGCCCTAAATGCCATCACAAACATCCTTAGAAGGATGCAGAGGGAGAAACTACCACAGAGAAGAGAAGGCAATGTGTCTACTGAAGCAGAGATTGTAGTCATATGGCTACAAGGCAAGGAATGTTGACAGTTAATAGAGGTTGGATAAGGCAAGGAATGAATTCTTCCCTGGAGCTTCCATAAGGAACCAGCCATGCTGACACTGATTTTAACACCATAAATCTCATCCCAGACTTCTGACTCTTTTAACTATAAGATGATAATTTTATGTTGGTTAAACCACTAACTTTATAGATAATTTGTTATAACAGCAATAGGGAGTTAATACATGATTGGCTGTATACCAGAAATTGCATTAGATACTTAACACAGATCATCTCATTTCATCTGCACATCAACCCTGTGAAATATTATCATACTCATTTCACATATGAGAAAAGTGAGGCTCTAAGAGATCACTCAACCAATTAGTGGCAGAGCATAAATTGGAACTCAGGTATATCTAACTTCCGAATCTGTTGGGGTTTTTTTTTCTACTATAACATATAGTAAAAATAACCATAATTATGAGTATTTACACTATACTAAAGCCTACGCTAAGAACCTTACACATATAATTTCTGTTAATCCAATAATCTTAAAACACTGAGGTTTAAGTTTAAAAGAAACATTTAGTAACTGGGTGACAATGGGACTGGGTGACAATCTGTGACTCAGATTCTTATCTCTAAATGGGGCTGAAAGTAATATTACCTGCCTTATAGGTGTTTTGTGAAGGTGAAAAAATTTAATAATTGTAAAGCGCTTGGACTGTAGTGAGTGCCATACTTTGAAACTAACCATGATGATACATTCCCTCAGGAATGTGGTCCTGCCTAGTCTGCTAACTCGAGCTAGTTCCTTGACTTGATTCAAGGACTTTCTAGGCCTCAGTTTCCCCAAGCATAAAATGAGGACTTTGGAAAATAATGAGTTCTGTCATTCTATGATTGTATGAGACTCTGGTGGTGACTAAGAGCCTCAGGGGTTTATACAGCTGCTGTGCTTCTCAAAAGCTAAAACTATTTATTGTGTGCTTACACAGTGAGTTTGAGTAACACAGATTAATGAGTGCTCAAGGCAATCAGATCATTCCATGTCACAAGGCAGTTTATCTGTAGATGAAAATTTATCTTTGCCATTGCCTTTTAATTAGATGCTTTTGCTTCCTAAAATGAGGCAGATCATTAAACCTGCTTTTGAAAAATGTAAAGGCTCTGGTATTTCAAAGCAATGAGCACCGTGATACCCAACATTATTTTTAACAGTATGTGACCCTTTGTCATTTCCTTTCTGTCTCCTTATAACTGCTGGGGGGGTGATGGGCCTAATGTTCATGGATGCCAGGTATCTCATTCAGCATGACAGTAAACCAGTGGGAAAGGAGTAAAAGCTCATGTGCTCATGCTAAAATAACACATGTGTGAACCAAAGTTTCTCTGGAGTCATGTCCCAGGGTAACAAGAAAGATCATAGTCCCCACCTGTGCATGCACTTCTGGGTGCCAGAGTAATGAGGTGTGTAGGAAGACAAGCAAAAACAAAGAGTCCAGAGTGGTGATCTTGGAGGGGAAAACAAGTTGCTTCTACTCGCACCATGGCTGAGCCCAATCCTGTTGGTATTCCTAAAGAGAACTTCTATTGGTTTCAACCTTCTTTTTTGGCAGACTTTTTCAAACTGTTTATATACTGTGGTGTCTTATAACTAAATATTATGCACTAAACTAGAGGCCCAGTGCATGAAAATTCATG
>NW_006286227.1:14900-17076 GCF_000327345.1 Myotis davidii
GGAAGGTGATGCCCCCATCATACCTCTGCTGCTGCCACTGCTGGCAGTGCAAGCCTCGGACAGCCCTGGTTACCTGAGACTCAGGTGGCCCTGGGCGGCTGGGCAGCTGACAGCCAAGGCTTGCCTGAACCTTGGGCCAGCCCAGGGTGGCTGGGCAGCTGTCATCCAAGGCTTGCCTGTGCCTCAGGCAGGCCCTGGGCAGCTGGGAGGCTGAGAGGACTGGGGGACTCTGGAGGCAGGCACCCTGGTGGGGCTAAGGAGACTGGGTGCCGCCATCTTGTGGCTGTGGGCACTGCCATCTTTGAGGGTGGGACAGCAATTAGCATATTCCCTCCTTATTGGCTGTGGGTGCCACCATCTTTGCAATGGCATGAGGGTCAATTAGCATATTCCTTCTTTATTAGATAGGATATTTATGTCCCTCCAAAAAAAATCATACATTGAAATCCTACCCCTCAACTGATGGTATTAGGAGGTAGGTTTTTAGAAGGTTCATGAAAGGAGAACTCTCATGAATGGAATCAATGCCCTTAGAAAGACCTCACAGAGCTCTCTCATCCTTTCCACTACATGAGGACAAGTAAGATGACTGTGTGCAAGCCAGGGAGCAGGCCCTCACCAAGAATGAGACCATGCTGGCACCCTGGTCTTGGACTTCCAGCCTCCAGAACTGTGAAAAATAAATTTATTTTGTTATAAGCCACCCAGTCTGCGGCATTCTTTTATAAAACCCTGAGCTGATTCTGACACTAGGTTAATACTTTCTAGATATTTTAAGAAAACATAAGAAAGAACCTCTCTTTACCATCAAACATTTTCTCAGACCTCCACATGATAATAGCTGTAGTTCACTACTGATGATTGAGAAAACATGATGACAAACAGTAACTGAATTCCAGGATATATACATTTGAATAATGCTACATACATGTGCAAGTAATATATTTAATCAAGTTCCTGTAAGTATTTTGTGAAGTTCTTAAAATAATGTTATGCTTCCACACTCCTGAGGCTGTTGTCAAGTGGGCATTTTGTCTCTTTTTTCCTCCTACTTCCTTGTCCTGATATGGCCACCAAGTCTCCTCCTCAAAGATGGTTGCTATGGGACTAGAATTTAATTGTTTGACAATCAGGCTTAGTGTTAGTTTGCTGTTAGTTTATCAAGCTTTTCTTCCTTGAAGTATACTTATGTGCAAAACCTGGGGAAAAATCTCCTTGTAAAACACCAAATCATTCTTCCAACTCTATCCAAACTATTCCATTTCAGTTCTCTGGACTCTTCCCTGAACTCCAGTCCTTATGCCTCCATATTCCCCATTCCATAGCCAACTTATCTGTTGGGAATAAGGGAAGTGTATCAAGGTGGCCTCACTGAAAAAATACCCATTGAACAGGACTTGAGAGATGGGCATGAGTTTCACATACAAGGAAAGGGGTTTGGAAAGCATTCCAAAATGAGGTAAAACTATATAAAATGTTGAGCAGTGGTTATCAGAATAGAAGGATGTACTGAACATGGATATTTCTGGACCCCATCTCCAGAGATTCTGACTTAGTAAATCTGGGGTAGGGCCAAAAACTCTGCATGTTCAACAAATGTCCCATGCAGTTCTGATAGTGATGGTTTACAGGTCACACTTTAAGAAACACTGATCTAGAAACAGGCTTAGTGCATCATATAAAATGTGTCTATATGTAGAACTGTGTAGGAAAATCCTGTTGAGGGTCTAGGCTAGGCTAGACCACTAGGCTAGGGCAATACTTTTTATTTTTATTAGTTATACTAGAGGCCAGATGCACAAAGTTCATGCATAAGCCAATATAATTTTATTCTGTTGTCTCCTATTCCTTTTTCAATGGACCTTGACTCCTTTAACTAGACTAGTGGTCGGCAAACTCATTAGTCAACAGAGCCAATTATCAACAGTTCAACGATTGAAATTTCTTTTGAGAGCCAAATTTTTTAAACTGAAACTATATAGGTAGGTACATTGTTATTAACTTTTAATTAGGGTACTCCTAATGGCCTTTGCTAAAAATGTCCTCAATCTGAGGGGTCGACCTCAGCGAACGTACCCCCACTTCTTCTAATGCCACTTCTTCAAAATAGACTTGCCCAGGCTGAAAACCAACTTCTGCGCATGGGCCACAAAGTTTCAATCGCCCGCACATGGTA
>NW_006286227.1:17094-19778 GCF_000327345.1 Myotis davidii
GTGATAGTTGGGACTCATCTGAAGAAATTGGCCATGTCCACACTGAGATATAATCTTCATCCCTTGGTATTGCTCAGTAATGGTATGCTGAACAAATCATGCCTAAAAAGATGCTAGTTCTTCCTTTATCTGTCTAACTCCATAAAACTGAATTTTTCAAGTATATAATGTGCATTATTTTGTTATTCCACATATAACTATAAGGAAGAGGGTACTTTTTGTCTCCTAACACCCATATGTCAAAACATTATGACACCTCAACTTTTAAGATGGTACTTCATGGTGTTTCAGCCTCAGAGCTCTTGGTACCAGTATAAAGGCAGTTTTTGCACATGAAGCAAAATGTTGAAAACTGGAGATGGAGGATGGGGTGAAAGTGTTACAGGATTCCAGGGCAGGAAAAATAGGGAAACTGAGACAGGAAAGTTAAAAACAAGGTCAGTGAGGGCAATTTTCAGCCAACTTGAAACTAATAAGCCATTATCTTTTCCTGCCAAGGACAGGAGAGCAAATGATTTAAAAACTTCCCTAACAAGAGAATGCAGAAAGGGAGGGGGGAAAGGAGAAAGGGGAAAAAAAGGGCCGTTTTACTCCTTAAGCAGAGAAGCCAACAGTCCCAAGCTTTGACAAGATAAAGTTTCCACGTGCTTTTCATGAATTCTGGGAAGGCCACAACAAAGTAAAGAAAAAGGGGGGTTGGAGCCGAAACCGGTTTCGCTCAGTGGATAGAGCGTCGGCCTGCGGACTGAAAGGTCCCAGGTTTGATTCCGGTCAAGGGCATATACCTGGGTTGCAGGCACATACCCAGTGGTGGGTGTGCAGGAGGCAGGGGTTTGAACTTGAGAATTAATCTGTACCAAAATAGTCAGCAGAGGAATTTTGAAGCCTATAGAGAGGAGGGTATATAATGCCTCAGACCCCCACCCAACTTGTTCTTTAGATTAGTTGAGAGCCCATCTGTGCTTCATAAGTCAGATATACAGGTTTACTTGCTTTGCTTTTTCAATAAACGTGCATGCTCTAATTGATTTAATAAGTTGGCTTTTCAAAATGCAGTCAAGGTCTCTCATATAAATTCATTTCTATGAGAAGACAAAGATAAGGTTGGCGACAGCCCTCTCCCACTGACTCAGTGGCTGTCTGCAAGCACCTCTATGGTGTCAGTGAGAGGTGCCTGTAACAAAAGGACTGCATTTGCACATGTGGGTTAGTGTCATTATGTTAAGGCAGTGGTCGGCAAACTCATTAGTCATCAGAGCCAAATATCAACAGTACAACGATTGAAATTTCTTTTGAGAGCCAAATTTTTTGAACTGAAACTATATAAGTAGGTACATTGTTATTAACTTAATTAGGGTACTCCTAAGGCTTAGGAAGAGCCACATTCAAGGGGCCAAAGAGCCACATGTGGCTCTCGAGCCACAGTTTGCTGACCACGGTTAAGGCATAAAACTTACGAGGCTAAGGTTTTGAGTTTAATCCACCTATGAACAAGATAGCTATTCTCCATCACTTAACAGACTCTATCCTTTCCCCAGCTCACCAATGAGCAAATATAACTGGTCTGGACATGAGTATTCCTAGCTCTGTGCAAGACATCTCAACTATGTGTAAATATTGTAAAGATGTAGATCACATGTTTTAATAAGAATGAGTTGAGAACTACCTTTTAAATACTGTAAAACCATGTCTTTTACCTGTGATAATTCAAATATAATGGTTTCATGTATCACCTTTTGTACATTTAGATAAGTTATGTTAAAGCATCCTTCTAAGAGTAAAGCTTGGGCGGGGGGTGGGGGGAGCAGTATGGCTACTGATGCTTTGTAGATGGATGTAAAATGGAGGAAAGTAGTCTACCCAAGGTAGCTTTAAAATGCAATAGTCTGATATATAATTATATCTATCGATTATAAAACAATAAAAGCAAAATGCAATAATTTGGAGGTGTTTTACTGTCTCAAAAGAAATAAAATTTTAACATGATTCATTGGACTGATGAATCCTTTTCTGATTTCCATGAAAGGGCATACAAGAAATTTAAGATCCCATTAAGGAAAAAATCTAAGTAGCTGTCTTATGCTTGAGTGGCCACTGTCATAAAGCCAGGGCAGGCTTAGGCCCACAGCATGCCAGAACTTTGCAAGAACATCCCTTTGTGAATTGGAAAGAGGACTGGACTAGTCTGGAAAGAGACCAGGAAACTGCTTCCAAAGGTTAGCTTGGGAGGGGGCAGCTCAGTGTCCTAAAGAGTATGGTAGCTTCTGTCTTAAACCTGAAAACATTCAATATTGGTCTACTATCCAGTAAGGTTAGTGACTAAGTCAGTAAAGATTCCAAAAAGCAGTTGGCCTGGAGGTCAAATCCCCCTAGTATTAACTACAACAATCAAGGCTTAACTACAACAAGACTGCACACAAAGACCACTAGGGGGTGCACCAAGAAAGCATAAAAATGTGGAGACAAAGAAACAGGACAAAACTGTCAATGGAGGATATTCAGTTCAGAACCACACTTTTAAGGTCTCTCAAGAACTGTCTAGAAGCCACCAATAACTTTATTGAGATCCTCAACAAATCTAATGAGACCCTCAATGTTATGATAAAGAACCAACTAGTAATTAAACATACACGGACTGAAATAATGAATATTATACAGACTCCCAACAGCAGACCAGAGGCACT
>NW_006286227.1:20406-24301 GCF_000327345.1 Myotis davidii
GTCTGATGATTCTTGGGGGGGGGGGGGAAAGGGGTGTGGGAGATGCGGGAAGAGACTGGACAAAAATCGTGCACCTATGGATGAGGACAGTGGGTGGGGAGTGAGGGCGGAGGGTGGGGCGGGAACTGGGGGGAGGGGAGTTATGGGGGGGAAAAGGAGGAACAAATGGAAACATCTGAACAATAAAGATTTAATTTTAAAAAAAAGATTCCAAAAAGCAAACACTTAAAAGGCATATGGTCAGTAGTTAAGTTCTAATTGATTCTTCCATATATATCAGATCCCCAAACCAGCAGCCAACCAAAAGGGAATAGTATCTAATCCCCCATGAAGGTACTAGCAAGAATTTTTAGGCTGTTAGAGCCTTAGTTAACTGCATCAATGTTCCTGAGAAGATCCTATCCCAGATGGTCTTAAGTAATGATAATGATAAGATAGTAATCTATGCTGGATCTCTGAAACAACTGGTTCCAGATGAGTTAATACAAATAATGGACATAGAGAGCATGGTGCTTGGCACAGAATAAGCCCCCAATAAGTGGTAGTTATTACTATAATAATTACTGAGAAATCTGTAATGCAACTACTTGGTTACCCTTACTTTCCACTAGGCCAATTCTGAAGCCCATTTGTTTTCTTCCGCCTCTGTTTCTCTCCTGATGTGACTTAAAGATCATGTAGGATTCTATAGTTCACAAGTATACCAGGCTGGATATCAGAATATGACAACTTCAAATGGTCAGACTAAGGCTATTGAATGTAGTAGTGCACAGCAATTAAGACTATGGGCTCTGAAATCAAACCATCTGGATTAAATCCCAGCAAGTTGGTTAACTTATCTGTGCCTCTATTTGACCCTCAAAATAGGCATGATAAAAATGTCATTAGATTGTTGTAAGAATTAAATTGATATAGTATATATAAGGTACTTAACATGGTACTTACCACACAGTAAGCACTCATTAAATGTTCACAATTATGATTATTATTTTCTCTTTCAGATCTGGCTCAGGAAGCATGACTAAATATACAGTTTTGAATGTCTGTGAGCTCAACAAAGGAAACAGGGCAAGAGTTAATAAGTTAAAATGATAGTGGCTGACAGTAAGTTGGGGTGGCCCCTACAGTTGGATATATTGAAACTTAAATAGGGGCCTTAGAGCAATCAATGATTCAATGCGGGTCTCAAATAATTTGGCATATATAAGTGGGGGAGATTTGATGGTAATCAAGGAATTTTAACCCCAACCGCCTCACCTTACAGCAGTTGTTCTCAACCTAGGCTGCACATTAGAATCACCTGGGAATCTTTTTAAAATCCTGATTTCTGGGCCTCATCCTCCAGAAATTCTGTTTCTTTGTTACTAATGTTGTGGCCTCACCCCATAACAAAGAAACAGAATTTCCAGAGGATGAGTCCCAGAAATCAGGATTTTAAAAAGATTCCCAGGTGATTCTAATGTGCAGCCAAGGTTGAGAACCACTGCTTTACAGCATGTATAGGTAGCCACTTACTCTACCTGGGCATGAGGCCAAAGAGTGCTGTGAACCAAAGGCCAATGGAAAGTCAGGCCACAGAGACAGTCTATGGATCTCCTCACTCTGTAAGAGTGTCCAAAGCTGGTTTGTTTAGAAAAGAATTTTTTCATTTATGCTAGCAATTTTTTCCATTGAAGTGACTCATTCAACCCTAACCCCACACCCAGCTAAAAAGGCAGCTATTACATTTGTCTTTAATGAAAAGGAAACTAATGAGTATAACTACGGTGATTATCCAAAATGAATCACCAATTTAGGGAAGAGTGCTGGCTAAGCAGGGACACAGCTCACTTCCAGGTGTGGGCTCCAAATTATAGCTTCCAGCACCACTAGAAAGGAGTTTATGGAGGAGGGGAAATCATCCTAGTAGACAAATACCCAGCACTTTTGTTATGCCTAAATAGCCACCCTTTTCTCTTAGGGTGACCTCCACAAAGAGTATAATATTTACATTAGTGGAGGCAGGAGGGCTCATAGGAGCGTGGGCTTTGGAGTCAGACAAACCTGGATAGGAACCTTGTATTACTAACTGTATGGCTTGAGCAAGTTGTTTAATTTCAATGAGTTTCAATTTCTTCATCTGTAAATGGAGGTCAAATTGGTAAACTACCCTACTGGGCTGTTATAAAGATTCAATGAGCTCATTGTTTCATTCAATAAATGTTTATGTAATGTTTATTTTATGGCTGGCTGAGACTGTGCTAGATGCTACAGACACATCACATATAAAGCTAGGCATGGTTTTTGTCCTCATGGAACAGATAGGGGGAGATAACAGTGTCCTCTCTATGCTATAAATTGACTTCCTGCTTATAGCAAGGCAGTAGTTGTTGGTATTTGGATGTGTTTTAGTAACTAGAAATTAGGCCTCTTCCCCACTTTTAATCCAAACAATACTACCTGAGACTATACAGAGTAGGGCAAAAGTAGGTTTACACTTTGAGTACACAAAACAGTTTATTAATTATTGTATTATTAATTATTCCCTACTAACAACTGTAAACTTAATTTTGTTCCACCCTGTATTTCTGAAAAAGTACTCTCCACAGGCTGTTTCACTGTTGTGTTGCCTGCCTATTAGAACATCCTTGTTGATTTTATTCACTTATTTGGCACTATATATTGGTGGAAATGGAAAATGTCAAGTGGGACTTAAACACAATGATGGACACGGAGAGTGGATGGAGAAATAAGTGGAGGAAAAAGGTAGGAACAATGTTGGGCCTTTTAGGACATATTAAATATTATATATTTTCCATCAAGTGCAATTGAAAGCCTTGAGAGTTTAGGTTTTACAAAAAAGATCATTTTGTGCTTTCAAAAGATCCTCTTTTCACAAAATTTTATAATAAGTACTTTCAAATTTACAGAAAATTTGAAAGCATTTTCAGTGAACATCCACATACCCACCACTAAGAGTTTATAATTTATATTTATTAAACTTGCCTTGTCATATATTTATCCATCCAGTCATATTTCTATGCATCCAGTCCATCTTATTATCACATGTATTTCAAAGTAATTTGCAGTTATCAATATATTTTTCCCTAAATACTACAATATGCATATCATTAACTGAAGTTCAGTGTTTGATTATTTTCTCCATCCCCAAAATGATCACGTTTTGAAATGTGACTGTACAATAGCAGTTGCCTCTGAAAGAGGGTTCAAAGAAACCTCCTGGTGTGCTGTAAATATCCTATATCTTGATCTGGGAAATAGTTACATGAGTATATACTCGGCACATATAGAAAAATTCATGAAACTAAACACCTGAGATTAGTGTAATTTGTATTTCATATCTCAATTTAAAAAGAAAAAAATCTGGCCAAGGTAAAAACACAGATTGGAAGAGGACAAGTATGTAACAGGTGAGACCATTTAGAAAATTATTATAATCTACAGAGAAAGTGATGGTAGCTTCCAATATGGTGTTGCTTTTGAAAAATTAAATAAATAGATTTAATATATATTTTGGGAGAAAAATTATTAGAATTTGCTGAGGTTCTGAATGTGGGGTGCAAATGAATAGTTGCCAGTGTCATGCACAGTGATAGGATGCACAGAAGGAAAAGCAGAATAGGACTGAGGTGGAGGAATCTATAAGTGACAGAGTCCAGTTTTGAAACCTTTTGGGTTCAGTTGTCTCTGGAATATCCAAATTCCAATGTCAAGTTTTCAGTTATATATACACTAGAGGCCCGGTGCACAAACATTTGTGCATTCAGGGGGAAGGGGGGTCCCTCAGCCTGGCCTGTGCCCTCTCGCAGTATGGGACCCCTCAGTAGATAACGCCCTGCTGGCTTAGGCCTGCTCCCGGGTGGCAGAGGGCAGGCCCAATCCCTAGGTGCAGCCC
>NW_006286227.1:24771-26368 GCF_000327345.1 Myotis davidii
GGGCTGGCTGGTTTGCCCTGAAGGGTGCTCCGGATCAGGGTGGGGGTCCCGCTTGGGTGTCTGGCCAGCCTGGGTGAGGGGCTGATGGCTGTTTGCAGCTGGTCACACCCTTCAGGGTGGGGGTCCCCACTGGGGTGCCTGGCCAGTCTGGGTGAGCGGCCGAGGGCTGTTTTCAGGCTGTCGAGTGACTGAAGCTCCCAACCGCTCCTTTTTTTCTTTTTCTTTTTTTTTATTCTGGGCCAGCTTTAGCTCTGAGGCTCCAGCTCTGTGGCCTCTGCTGTTGGGAAAGCAGAAACCCTCGGACCCAGACTTGTGTTCTACAATCGAAAATCTGTATCAACTCCAGCTCTACGATCCTGGCTCGCTGAAAGCAGGTTTCTGGAGTTTTTTTTAGCTTCTATATGTTACTATGTTTCAAACTGCCTGCTCAGAGGCCTGCAGCAGCAGGCGGGGAACGTTGGAGTCTGCCGTCACTGAAGCAAGCAAGCCTCATGTTCAGTTTAAGCTGCCTGGCTGCCAGTCGCCATCTTGGCTGCCAGTTAATTTGCATATCTCGCTGATTAGCCAATGGGAAGGGTAGTGGTCATACGCCAATTAACATGTTTCTCTTTTATTAGTGTAGATGTCTAGAGATTATAATAGGTCTGTAATAAAGATAGAAATTTGTAATCTTCAGCACATAGGTGGTATTTGCAGCCAAGATAATAGATGAGATTACTTAGGGAGAGAATGTAGCATGAGAGGAAATGAGACTAGGGATAATTTATGTAAAGCATTGAGCACATACACTGAATATAGTAAGGAATCAATAAATGCTAGCAATTCATCATCATCATCATCATCATCATCATGACTAGGCCTAACACAACAGAAAGGGATAGCTTGATAGGTAGGAAAGATATTGAGCCTGGCCTTAACTTTAAGAGCTCAAAGATGCAGCTATCTCTGTGCTTGCTGTTTCTGAATAACACAGAAGACAGATGCCTGAAGAAGTAGAATATTTTACTTTCTGACCATTTAGCAAACATAATCTAGGCTTAGGCACTATAGATTAAATGTATAAGAAAGGCATTTCCATTTGGGAGACATCCACTACATCTGGTACTCTAAGAACATTACCTCATTTAATGATCAGAAAGACTGATTGCAGTAAATTGGTATACTAGTAATTATCCCCACTGTACTATGATGAAACCAAGAGTCACAAAGGTTAAGTGACTTGTCCAAGATCAGAAAGCTAGTAAGTAGCAGAGCTAGGACTCAAACTCAGGCATTCTGGATCCAGAATTCATACTTTTTCTACCATGTTACATTACCCCAAGCAGTTAAGGATATAACAAGGGGTCATAAAAAATTAAGTGTATCTTGTAAGCTAAATTCAAATAATAACATTAAGAAGCTACATTAATAAAAGAGAAACATGCAAATTGGCATCATGCCACTACGCCCACAGGCCAATCAGAGTGACTATGCACATTAACCCCACAAAGATGGCAGTTAATTTGCATAAACAGGCACAGAGCGAAAACTGAAGGCTCCGGCCAGAGTGAAGACTGAAGACTGAAAACTGAAGCGGCTTGGCTTCTCTGCTGTGGGC
>NW_006286227.1:26539-28863 GCF_000327345.1 Myotis davidii
AAGCCTCACTGCGGCCCGACCAACGGCCTGGGTCCTGGGTGCTGGAGGAAAACCGGTGCCAGGAGCCAGGGGAAGGAAGGCCTATTGTGTGAATCTTTGTGCAACAGGCTTCTAGTATTTAATAATTATGGAGCAAGTGCTGGTCTTTCTCCCAGGCACTATTCACAGTATTTTACATATATTAATGCATTTAATCCTCACAACAGCCAACTTGATGAAATAAAGCTTATTATCATTCACTTTTTATAGACAATGTAACTGAGGATAGAGACCTTAAATAACTTGTCCAAGCTCTTATATTTCATAATGATGAACCATGGGTTCAAATCCAGTCAAGTTCAGAGACCAAAAGAAGTGCTGGGGAAAATCACTGAAGGCTTCATGGAGATAGAAGGATTTTATCTACATCCTAAAAGCAAGCAAACAAACAAAAAACAGTAGGATCTACAAAAGCTAGGAAGAAGGCATTCCATTAGAAACAACTTGCATGAAGAGCAGCAGCTACCATTAATATATCCTCCAGAGCAGAATTGAAGAGGGCAAAAAAGTGTGAATGAATCTTCATCATTATCTCCTACACAAAGCTTCCCTCCACAAGCTGGGCAGTTCGTGGAGAAGCACAAAAACAGGAGAGACCAAAGGTAAAATTCAGAGAAGTGCAGATTAGGGACAGACCTTGGGACCTAAAGTCTAAGAATTGTTATTGTTTCGCTTCAGCTCATGTGTGTCTGTGGCTGGCAAACAGAGCTTCACACTTCAAATGCTAGGTCTCCCAGTCCCTCCCGCTTCCTTTGTATATTTAACTGTTTCCCTATTTCCTGATGGATAGCTCAAAAAACAATGAAGCAACTCAGAAAGCAACAACATAGCTAAAGGGGGCAAAGAGTTAAAGACATAAAAAGGGTATAAAAAAGGAAAATAATTACAACATGCTAAAACTATTAAAAATGGGCAAGGAGTAGCCAGGATATAACTTCACAGATAGAATTATTTGCCCAGGGTATCCCATTGTCCTTGTGCTGCCCCTGGTAAAGTTATCTCCATTCCCACCCTCTGGAACCTTACCCTACAGATTTTTTCCTTCTGTATCTCAAGGGACTCTGGTAAATAAGAAAGTTATCCAGATAATGAACCATCTAAACAAACTCAATAGTGTCTCTCTACCCCATACATGTGTCTAAAAATATATGAATTAAATTCCACAGATTCATTCAAATACATTGAAGCCTCAGACCAAAGGATGGTGGAATTGTAGGCCCTGAGGCTTGTTCAGAGGATCATTTTGGTAAGAGGCTCCTTTCAGAAGCCAGATCATAACAGGTAAGGTGGTGACAGGATGGTCATTAAGCCTACTTAATTTGCTTTTCTTTACATTTTATGTTTTAAAGTTTAAAACAACATTTATTTATTTTTTAAGGTTTCTTCCTCTTTTTTTTCTTTACTAGAGGCCCAGCGCATGAAATCATGTGTGGGTAGGAGTCCCTCAGCCCGGACTGCACCTTCCCACAGTCCAGGAGCCCTCAGGGGATGCCTGACTGATGGCTTAGGCCTGCCCCCTCCCGCCCCCAGCGCAGTTGGACATCCTTAGTGCTGCCATGGAGGTGGGGGAGGCTAATTGGGTGCCAGGTTGTTGATGGAATTAGATTTGGAATAATTTTAGGACAGATTGAAATAGGAGTGAGTGCTTGCTTTGTCTAAATAGATTCATATTTCAATACCTTTGAATGAGGGAGTTATCTCTAATTATCTATTAACTAGGGGCCCGGTGCATGAAAATCGTGCATGGGTATGGTACCTAGGCTTGGCCTGCAATCAGGGCCAATCTTCCCTGGTTCCAAGCAGCCTCCCCGCCCCCCACCGCCACCTACCCGGGTTCCCGGTTTGGCGCTTGGAGCCTGATGGCCAGCAGGGGATGGACTGAGAGGTCCTCCACTCTCTTTCCTCCAGTCCCACCCCCTGCTTCCACTTATTCTGGTTCAACATTCGCCAGCAATGATAGCCTGTTGGCCAGGGAGGAGGGACCGAGAGGTCAGCAGTTTCCAAAACTTGCCAGCCCCACCCCTGCTGCAGGTCACCCTCTGTGTGTGGGGTGACCAGCAGTGTGGGGCGTTATCCTGGCACTGCCTGTATTACCTGCCACCCACCACCAGGTCCCGGTTCACCATCAGGCAATGGGAGCCTGCAGATTGGGGAAAGTGACTAAGAGGTGGTCAGTGCACCTCATAGTGACTGGTCGAGAGGTCATTTTGGTCATTCTGCCGTTATGGTCGCTGGGCTTTTATTATATAGGATTGATTAAGGTATTACATATGTGTCCTTATCTC
>NW_006286227.1:28959-39347 GCF_000327345.1 Myotis davidii
AAGGTGTAGTATATGTGTCCTTATCTCCCCGTTGCCTTCCCCAAACTCCTCTCATGCCCTCATGCCCCTGGTGTCTGTGTCCATTGGTTATGCTTATATACATGCATACAAGTCCTTCAGTTGATCTCTCCCCCTTACCCCCACCCTCCCCTACCTTCCCTCTGAGGTTTGACAGTCTGATCAATGCTACTATGTCTCTGGATCTGTTTTTATTCATCAGTTTAGGTAGTTAATTACATTCCACAAATGAGTGAGATCATGTGATATTTATCTTTCTCTGACTGACTTATTTCACTTAGCATAATGCTCTCCAGGTCAATCCATGCTGTTGAAAATGGTAGGAGTTCCTTCTTTTTTATAGCAGTGTAGTATTCGATTGTGTAGATGTACCTCAGTTTTTGTATCTACTCATCTGCAGATGGGCACTTACTAGTAGCCTGTTTCCAAATCTTAGCTATTGTAAATTGTGCTGCTATGAATATAGGGGTGCATATGTCCTTTCGGATTGGTGTTTCTGGTTTCTTGTGATATAGTCCTAGAAGTGGGATTACTGAGTCAAATGGCAGTTCCATTTTTAATTTTTTGTGGAAACTCCATCTTCTTTTTCTCAGTGGCTGCAGAAGACTGCATTCCCACCAGCAATGCACTAGAGTTCCTTTTTCTCCACATCCTCGCCCCATTTGTCCTTTGTTAATTTGTTGATGATAGCCATTCTGACAGGTGTGAGATGGTATCTCATTGTTGTTTTTATTTGCATCTCTCAGATGAAGAGGGACTTTGAATATGTTTTCATATGTCTCTTGGCCTTCTGTATGTTCTCTTCCAAAAAGTGTCTATTCAGGTCCTTTGCCCATTTTTTGATTGGATTGCTTATCTTTCCTTTGTTAAGTTGTGTGAATTCTCTGTAAATTTTAAAGTTTAAACCCTTATCTGAAATAGCATTGGCAAATATATTCTCCCATGCAGTGAGCTTTCTTATTATTTTGTTGATGATTTCCTTTGTTGTGCAGAAGCCTTTTATTTTGATGTAGTCCCATTTGTTTATTTTCTCCTTAGTTTCAATTGCCCTAGGAGCTGTGTCAGTAAAGATATTGCTAGGTCATATGTCTGATATTTTTCTGCCTATGGAGTCTTCTAAGAATTTTATGGTTTCCCGTCTTACATTTAAGTCCTTTAGCCATTTTGAGCTTGTTTTTGTGTATGGTATAATTTGGTGATCTAGTTCCTGTTTTTGCATGTATCTGACCAAATTTCCCAGCACCATTTATTAAAGAGACTGTCTTGACTCCATTGTATCTCTTACCTCTTTTGTCAAGTATTAATTGAGCATAATGACTTGGGTCGATCTCTGGGTTCTCTGTTCTATTCCATTGGTGTATATGTCTGTTCTTGTGCAAGTACCAGGCAGTTTTGAGAATCATAGCTTGGTAATATAGGTTGATATCTGGTATTGTGATCCCTCTAACTTTGTTCTTCTTTCTCAGGATTGCTGTGACTATTCTGGGTCTCTTTTTATTCTGGATGGGTTTTTGGAGGGTTTGTTCCAGGACTTTGAAATATGCCATTGGTATTTTAATGGGGATTATATTGAATCTGTAGACTGCATTATTTTGTTGATGATTTCCTTTGTTGTGCAGAAGCCTTTTATTTTGATGTAGTCCCATTTGTTTATTTTCTCCTTAGTTTCAATTGCCCTAGGAGCTGTGTCAGTAAAGATATTGCTAGGCCATATTTCTGATATTTTTCTGCCTATGGAGTCTTCTAAGAATTTTATGGTTTCCCGTCTTACATTTAAGTCCTTTAGCCATTTTGAGCTTGTTTTTGTGTATGGTATAATTTGGTGATCTAGTTCCTGTTTTTGCATGTATCTGACCAAATTTCCCAGCACCCTTTATTAAAGAGACTGTCTTGACTCCATTGTATCTCTTACCTCGTTTGTCAAGTATTAATTGAGCATAATGACTTGGGTCGATCTCTGGGTTCTCTGTTCTATTCCATTGGTGTATATGTCTGTTCTTGTGCAAGTACCAGGCAGTTTTGAGAATCATAGCTTGGTAATATAGGTTGATATCTGGTATTGTGATCCCTCTAACTTTGTTCTTCTTTCTCAGGATTGCTGTGACTATTCTGGGTCTCTTTTTATTCTGGATGGGTTTTTGGAGGGTTTGTTCCAGGACTTTGAAATATGCCATTGGTATTTTAATGGGGATTATATTGAATCTGTAGACTGCTTTGGGAAGTATGGACATTTTAATGATGTTGATTCTACCAATTCATGAACATTGTATGTTCTTCCATTTGTTTACGCCTTCCTCTATCTATTTTTTCAATGTTCTGTAGTTTTCCAAACATAGGTCTTTTATATCCCTAGTTATATTTATTCCTATGTGTCTTAAATATTTTTGGTACAATGCTAAATGGGATTGTTTTTTTAGTTTCTCTTTCTGTGAGTTCATTATTGGTGTATAAAGGGCCACAGATTTCTGTGTGTTAATTTTGTATCCTGCTACATTGCCAAGTTCATTTATTACATCCAGTACTGTTTTGATGGAGTCTTTGGGGTTTTCTATGTATAATATCATGTCATCTGCAAATTAGGACACATTTACTTCTTCTTTTCCAATTTGGATGCCTTTTATTTCTTCTTGTCTGATTGCTATGGCTAGCACTTCCAGTACTATATGGAACAGGAGTGGTGAAGTGGGAATCTCTGTCTTGTTCTTGCTCTTAGGGGAACTGGTTTTAGTTTTTGCCCATTGAGTATGATGTTGGTTGTAGGTTTGTCATATAAGGCTTTTATTATGTTGAGGTATGACACCTCTATTCCCACTTTGCTGAGAGTTTTTTTATGAAGAAAGTGTGTTGGATTTTGTCGTGCTTTTTCTACATTGATTGATATGATTATGTGATTTTTGTTTCTCAATTTGTTTATGTGTTGTATCACATTTATTGATTTGCAGATATTGTACCATCCTTCCATCCCCAGAATGAATCCCACTTGGTGATGGTGTATGATCTTTCTAATGTACTGCTGGCTGGATCCGGTTTGCTACAATTTTGTTGAGGATTTTCACAATTTTGTTCATCAAGGATACTGACCTGTAGTTCTCTTTTTTGTGGTATCTTTATCTGGTTTTGGAATTAGAGTAATGCTGGCTTCATAGAAAGAGCTTGGAAGTGTGCCTTCCTCTTGAATGATTTGAAATATTCTGTCGAGGATGGGTTTTAGTTCTTCTTTGAATGCTTGGTAGAACTCCCCTGTAAAGCTGTCTGGACCAGGGCTTTTGTTTGCTGGAAGATTTTTGATTCCTGTTTCAATTTCTTTGGTAGTTATTGCCCTATTGAGGTTTTATAAGTCTTCTTGATTGAGATTTGGGAGCTTGAATTTTTCTAAGAATATGTCTGTTTCATCTAGGTTGTCTAGTTTGTTGAAATAGAGTTGCTCAAAGTATTTTTTCTTTTTTTTTCTTTTTTTTTAAATATATATTTTATTGATTTTCCACAGAGAGGAAGGGAGAGAGATAGAGAGCTGGAAACATCGATGAGAGAGAAACATCGATCAGCTGCCTCCTGCACATCTCCTACTGGGGATATGCCCGCAACCCAGGCACATGCCCCCGACCGGAATCGCACCCGGGACCCCCCAGTCCGCAGGCCGACGCTCCATCCACTGAGCCAAACCGGCCTCGGCAAAGTATTTTTTCATAATGCTTTGTATTTCTGTGGGATCGGTTGTTACTTCACCTCTTTCATTTCTGATTTTGTTTATTTGGGTCCTCTCTCTTTGTTTCTTGGTGAGTTTGTATTGGATGCATATATATTTACCAGAGTTATATATTCTTGTTGAATTTCTCCTTTTAGTGTTGTGAAGTGGCCTTCCTTATCTCTTGTTATGGCCTTCACTTTGAGGTCTAATTTGTCAGATATAAGTGTTGCTACCTCAGCTTTTTTTTTTTTTTTCATTTCCATTCACCTGAAATTTTTTTCTATTCCTTCACTATTAGTCTGTGTGTCCTTTCTTCTGAGGTGGGTCTCCTGTAGAAAAGATATAGGGGTCATATTTTCTTATCCATTGAACTACCCTATGTCTTTTTATTGGGGCATTTAATTCATTTACATTTAAAGTTATTATTGATAGTTACTTGTTTGTTGCCATTTTTATTCTTTATGCCTGTGTTCCTTCATCCCTTCCTTTTTATTCTTTATGACTGTGTTCCTTCTTCCCTTTCTATTTCTTCTTTTTACAGCAGACCCTTTAGTATTTCTTGCATTGCTGGTTTGGTGGTAATAAACTCCCTTAGTCCTTTTTTGTCTGTGAAGCTTCTGATTTCACCCTCAACTTTGATTGATAGCCTGGCTGGGTACAGTGTTATATTTTATTTATTTATTATTAGTATTTTACCATTTTTAAAAAATTATTTTTTGGATAAGTGTTCTATATTCCATTTTTATTTTTTATCATTATTTTACTCTATCTCATTTTTTCCTTTATTCCAACACTTTTTCCCTCACTTTTCACATTTTCATCTTGTTTCGCTTCTCCTGTCCCTGCTTTAGTTTTTCTCCATCCTTCCATTTTACTCCCCAGCCAGGGGAGCCTGCTCTGCCAGTCCCCAACAGTTCTGTGGAATATAACTGTCCCTCACTCACAAATACACACACACCTCGCACACCCATGCAGTCTCTTTTCACTCTCTCACTCACTCACACTATCTTGCTCACTGCCATCCTGTTGGCCATCATCTTGGATCTCTCTGGAAAGTTCTTAAATGAAAGTCCATGGCTTTGATCACTAGGGAGAGAGCCAGAAATCTGGGGAAGGGGGAAAGCATAGAAAATAGAAGCTGAAAGTTCATTAAGAAAAGGACGGACTCCTAAAGCATTCACATAACTCAGAACTGTAAGTTGAACAACATGGAGAACAAAAGTATTTTTTTGCACCATCCTAAGATTCTATGCATGTTCATAATTAACAATTCACAAGATTGTGTTCTTTCTGGTGATAAGATTTATCTTGAAGACCTTAATGACAACTTATGGCAGCCTGGTGGTCATGGCTCAGTGTCTGAATGTCAACCTATGAACCAGGAGGTTACAATTTGATTCCCGGCCAGGGCACATGTCCTGGTTGCAGGCTCAATCCTCAGTGTGGGAATCTCTCTCATCATTGAGGTTCTATCTTTCTCTCCCTCTCCCTTCCTCTCTCAATTGAATAAAAATATATTTGTTTCAAAAAAAGACAACTTATGTCATAAATGGTAAGGTTATTACAGGCCAGATGCTGGGGATGTATCATTGAACAAGAATAATAAACACAGTCCCTGACTTCCTAAAGCTTAGAGTATAGTTTCCAGACAAACAAACAGGACCTTTCAAACCTGTGTGGAAAGTGGTATAATTGGGAAAGCACCAAAAGCTATGAGAGCTGCATTTGCCAGGGGTAGGGGGGATCAGTAAAAGTTTCCTAGAAGAATGACCTCTAGATTAAAATGTTAAAAATGAATAGAAATTAGGAAGAAATATTTATTCAATAACAAATTCATAAACTCTAAAATTATTTTACAGAATGATTTTATTAAATGAGCTAATATAAATGGTAACAATGAAATCACTTGCATCATAAACTAAAAATATATAATAAAGACAATGGAAGAAGAAAATAAAACATTGTAGGCCCTGGCCAGATAGATGTGTTGGTTAGAGCATTGTCTCAATATGCCAAGGTTTCAGGTATGATCCCTGGTCATGGCACATGCAAGAGTTACAAATGAATGCATAAATAAGTTGAAAACAAATCTGTTTCTTTTTCTCTCTCCCTTCCTCTCTCTCTAAAATAACTTTTAAAAACCATTAAAATAACACAAAGGAGAATCAATACTGATGAAAATTCAGTAAGAAATATATGGTATATAGAATTTTTTAAAAGGTAAAAAAGGTAATAAAGAGTTCAACAGGATTCAAAATAAAAAATAGACAAATAGACAAAGGAGAATCAATACAAACATAATTGAGGAACATAAAGAATAAAATGAGTCCAGCCAGCATGGCTCAGTGGTTGAGCATTGATTTATGATTCAGGAGGTCGTGGTTCAATTTCTGGTCAGAGCACATGCCCAGATTGTGGGCTCGATCCCAAGTTGGGGATATGCAGGAAGCAACTGATCAATGATTCTCTCTCATCATTGATGTTTCTATCTCTCTCTCCCTCTCCCTTTCTCCCTGATCAACAAAAATATATTTTTAGGAAAAGAATAAAATGAAACATGGACTGTAAAATATTTAAATCTTCACAGAAATAAACAAAAACCCAAATGTAGAGATTGGAAAAAAAAAAACACCACCACCACAACACTAGAAAAATTGATATAGGACAATTAACACTAAAACATGTTTCAATAAAGTAACTGGATTTTAAAAATAAAGACACCTTTAGGCATGTAAACAAAAAAAATGATAAAGTCATCAATAAGGGAAGTTATCAGTCTAGCCACAGATGTCTCTAGTGCAATAATTTTTTAACTTTTTCATATTATGGCACACATAAAGTAATTACTAAAATTATGCAGCACACCAAAAATATATTTTTTGCAGATCTGACAAAAAAATGTGTAATTTATATTCACTTACACTGGATAGCTATTGTTTTGGCTCCTGTCATGTTTTGTATTTGACAATCTACGGGAGAAGAGGTCAGTGCCCTGGCTAAATACTTAGGTGTTGCATATTTTAAAAATTCTTGTGGCACACCAGTGTGTCATGGCATGCAGGTTGAAAATCGCTGCTCTAGTGCAATATTTAATACTAAAAGAAAGTGAAGCAATGCTGCCCACACAATCATCAGAAAAAGAAAAATGTAAGCCATATTGTACTACATAGTTGTTCATGAACAAAAGCAACAAATGTTTTGGATCATACAAGAATTTATAGAACATTATTGCAATGAACACATCTTGAAAAAAAATACTGGAGAACAAAGGTCAGCCTACTCAAAAGATGGATAGAGAATCTGGCGAGAGGAATTAGCATTGTGCATGGAAACCATTTAACTATAGGACTAAGACTGAAATAGACCTGGAAATTATGGTTTCAGTCTAATATAAATCTTACAAATTAAAAAAATACATAACTAAAACGTAAAGATAGGCAGGGAGAAAGAAGGTAGGACTTAATGTAGGTATATTGATTTCTTCTTAGTTTAAATCTCCCCAGATTAAAGAATATCATTTAAGGCTGATAAATCAAATCAGATGTATAGGCACATTTAAAAGTATAAGCCTAGTAAAAAAAAAAAACAAAGGAAAAAGATAACAACTATAATTGGGAGAAAGAGGGGTAGGTTGGGAGGAAAAAGAAGTAGGAGTAAAATAAAATTGATTTATTTGGTCTTTGCTCATGCAGAATCAATAGACACCAAGTTTAAAATTGAAGGATTAAGAGGATTAAATCTGAAGAAGCAGAGAGTATTAACTTTACAAACTATTGGCAGGAATGATAGCTCTCTCTTTCTCTCCTCCCTAATGCGTATGCATGAACACATACACACACACACACACACACACACACACACACACACACGCACACACACTATAAAGCTTTAAAAAACTGTGTAAGGAGATAATACAGAAAGTCCATTTTACTTAGTTCTTTATGTCTGTAGCCATGATAATGATCCTCGGTCAAACTCTGAGACTAAGCTATAAGGATGTTCACATAGTTACTGAAGAGAGATGTTTATTTTATGAGCCCAAGGCAATGGGATCAAGATGAACTAGGCTGTCAGAATGTTTGAAGTAAACATGCAGACTCATAATATCTACCTAGTACTTGGTTTTTGGTCCACAGTATGGCAGGTCACATGTCAATTATATCTCAATTAAAAAAAAAAAAGAACAAAGACTGAATTTTCACCAATTTTTGGATACAACCAGAATAGAAATATACCCCAAGCTATCTATTAACTCTAACAATTTTCCCTATTAGCATCACCAGTATCACATCTGACTATACCAAAATATATACTGCTTTTGCTTTCTTTTTCAAATATAATGCTTAACCACTGAGGTTTTTCTTTTTTTTTTGATTTTTAATTTATTTTTTTTTTATTACAAAGGGTGTTACATTTGTGTCCGTTTTTTCCCCCCTCCCAAGACAGTCCCCTAGCCTCCCCTATCCCCCAGTGTCTTATGTCCATTGGTTATGCTTATATGCATTTCATTTTTTTTGGACGTTTAGAAATGGTCATCTATCTTAGTTACATGATTTATATACACCTAAAAAAAAAAAGATGAAGGATCCAACATGGTGGCAGAGTAGTTGAAAGTTACACTCCTCTCCTCTCAGAACCAAACTGGACTTAACAATTAAAATATAGAACAATCAGCCTGAATAACCAACTGAAGACTAACAGAAGACTTCTAACAAAGGTTTTACAGAAGAAGCCATATCAAGACTGGCAGGAAGGACAGAAACTCTGACCCTGCTCACATGGGCAGCAGTTTAGAATCCGGAGAAAATATCTTAGCTGCAAAGGTTTCCCCTAAGGAGCCAGGGGTCTCAATCCCACATGAAGCTCTAGGGAGCACCAGAGACATAAAGAAGAGCCCACATATCTGGCTGTGGGAATTCCATCCACTGGGCAGAAATGAGAGTCTGTTAAAAACCCAGGTGCCTCCTTAAAGAACCAATATACAAACTCTGTGGTCATTTACACTGGGCTCCAGCAGAGGGACAATAGCTCAGAACACACTACAGTCACACAGAAAGAGATTGGGTTATGTGGCTATGAGGAGAGGGCTAGGGGAACAACCACCAGGGTCCCTGTGCTGAGTCCCTCTCCCTTACAACCTATAGACATTATCTTTCCTGGGTCAAGCACTCCCCACTAAATGGCACCAGCCTGGAGATTCACTCTCCAACTTTTTGCAGCTTCATCCTACCAAGCTGGCACCCTGTCAAGGAGTCTACTGGCTTGCAGGCAGCATGAGCCCACAGTGAAGACTTTCTTGGAAGGCTTTCTAGGAAATTTAAGCAGACTTAAGGGGTATCAAAGATACACAGGGAGAGACTGAGTTGTGTGGCTTTTGAGCTAGACCCATTTCCCCCCACATGCCCCAACAGGTGCCACTGTTCCTGGGCATAACTCTGCCTCCACATAGATAAGTCTTAATCTGTTTTAGCCTAAAGAACACTATTGGCTTTACCCTGACAACTCCTTGGACCACACCACACCACAAAGGTCTACAGGCCCCAGGTAGGTGGCAACTCACCTTGGGGTACCCTAAGACTTTTGATGAGTTGCCTCAGACCCAGCACTGGTGCCAAATGCCAATCAACAGACAAGTAAATAAAAAATTGTGGTACATATATACAAAGGAATATTTCACAGTCATAAAAAAGATTTAAATCTTACCATTTGGGACAGTTTGGATGGAACTACAGGGTATAATGCTAAGTGAAATAAATCAGACAGAGAAAGACAAACAGCATATCATTTCACTTACATGTGAAATCCAAAATACAATATAAACAAACAAATAAAATCAAAACATATTCATAGATAGAAAACAAACTGATGGTTTCCAGAGGGGAGGGAGGTTTCAGGGCTAGGTGAAGGTGAAGGAATTAAAAAGTACAAATTGGGAGTCACAAAATAGTCATAGAGATGTAAAAATATAGCATAGGAATAGTGTCAATAATATTGTGATAACTATGTATGATGCCAGGTTGGTACCTGAAATATCAGGGGACCACTTTGTAAAGTATATGATTATCTAACCACTACCCTGTACACCTGAAACTAATATAAAATAATACTGAATATAAACTGTAATTGGAAAATAAAATTTGAAAAGAAGAAAAAGGCAAGGAAAAAAAATTTAAAGATGAGTTCTGTTGCCCTAACCGGTTTGACTCAGTGGATAGAGCGCCGGCCTGAGGACTAAAGGGTCCCAGGTTGGATTCCAGTCAAGGGCATGTACCGTATTTGCCGGCGTATAAGACGACCCCCTAACATTTCCACTCAAAATACCGAGTTTGTTATATACTCGCCGTATAAGACTACCCCCTCTTCCGCACACCTTCCACACACCAAATAAAAGGTAAAACAATATCAGATTTGATTTTAACATTTTAATTTATATTCAAATGCTTATGACATGCAGGAAAACTGTCACAAGGCTGTATGTAATCAAACATATACATAAAACAGTGCAAGTTTATTACCGGTAAACATACCGGTAATTCACTAAAGAAAACACACTCTATAGACTGGTACCGTAGATGCTTCTCAGGAACACAGGCAAGCAGCCCACAACCTAGAGGGACTGTCAATGATAGAAGAAAGATAACAAATAGAGGTAGAGAGCAAGTGCCGGGCAAGTCCCTAGCAA
>NW_006286227.1:39519-54362 GCF_000327345.1 Myotis davidii
GTAAAATCGCATAACAGCAAAATCGCATAACAGCCGAGCATACACCCAGCAGCGCTGCTGATGCCTGAACGGTATGTGGAATGAAGTGGGCGGGCATCGGGAGGCCACTATGACACGGGGCAAGCACTATGGGCAGTCTATCTGAAGTGTACCTGGCGTATAAGACGACCTCCCACTTGGAGGCATATTTTTCAGGGCCAAAAAATCGTCTTATACACCGGCAAATACGGTACCTTGGTTGTGGGCACATCCCCAGTAGGGGGTGTGCAGGAGGCAGCTGAATCGATGCTTCTCTCTCATCGATGTTTCTAACTCTCTATCCCTCTCCCTTCCTCTCTGCAAAAAATCAATAAAATATATTTTAAAAAAAGATGAGTTCTGTTGAGAGAGGGAACCAAGACAGTGGCATAGGTAAATGCCAATACTTGCATCCTCCCACAATCACATCAAAATTACAACTAAAATATAGAACCACCATTTAGAATCACCTGAAATCTTGCTTAATGGAAGTCCTACAACTAGAGAATTAAAGAAGAAAGCACATTGAGATTGGTAGGAGGGGAAGAGATGCAGAACTGGCTGGTCTGATACCCAGTTTTGGCATGTTTTTAATCAGGAGAAACATCTTGGCTGAGGAGGCCTGTGAGTAGCAAGGGGTCCCAGCCCCACACCAGGCCCCCAGTCCAGAGTTCCAGCCAGGAAGAAAAGTCCACCTGACTTCAGGCTATAAAACCAAGTTGGGATTGTGGCTGAGTGACATGCAGCTGCTGGAGTCCCAGTCAGTTCCTTTTAAAGGGCCTGTGCATGGACTTACCCAGACTCACTCCCTATGAGCTCCAGCTCTGGAGTAACATCATGAAAGGATTTGGGGACATATAGGGAGGAATTAAATGGTCTGGCATCAGGGCAAGAACTCGGGGCAGCTTTCTCCTAGACCAGTGATGGTGAACCTATGACACGCGAACTCATTTTTTTGGTTGATTTTTCTTTGCTAAATGGCAATTAAATATATAAAATAAATATCAAAAATATAAGTCTTTGTTTTACTATGGTTGCAAATATCAAAAAATTCTATATGTGACAGGGCACCAGAGTTAAGTTAGGGTTTTTCAAAATGCTGACACGCCAAGCTCAAAAGATTCGCCATCACTGTCCTAGACAAAAGTACTGGGACCTCCATCTCTACATAGTTGACTGGTAGGTGCCATATTTGAGTCTCCATCAACTCTATTTGCCCTGCCCTGGTGATTCCCTGAGATCCCTGCCCCACCCATTTTGCAGCCCCAGCGAAGCTGTCTGCTGTGTCTTTTCCATATGAATGGCCTGTCTTAGCTCAGGCTTCAGACGTTCCTAAATATCTCAAACAAGCAGCAACTGGACCCAATGTGCCCCATAACTCTCAATAAGTGGCCCCAGGCTCGGCACTAGCAGCAGCTTGCCACGTTTTACAGGTTGCCCTGTCCTGGGAACCTTTAAGCCCAACACAAGCAGTGGCTATCTTCAGATTGCTCTGTAGCTCATGCCAGGTGGTCCCAGGCAGGGAACAAGCAGTGGCTGACTTTGCACCTCCCAGTAGGCCCCAGAGCCAGAGCACCTGGTGGACAGCTTCAGACCACCCCAAATTAAAACTCTATCACATCCACAAGGGACACACTAAAGGGCAGACTCGGTGAGCACCAAAGCCCCATTGAAGCAAGTCCTACTCCATAGGGTTGGCTCCTACACATAGCCAATTGGCCTAGGGGTTAATTCCTCCCAGTACCACCAACAGCAATCAAGGCTTAATGAAAACAAGACAATACACACAGCCCACATGGGGGCACACCTAGAGTACCCAGCTCAGATGACTAGGGAGGCTGAGCCACTGGGCCCTAGAGGGCACCTACTATAAAAGGGCACTCCACCAAGTCTAGGAGACATAGAAGCTCTACCTAATACATAGAAATAAACACAGGGAAGCAGCCAAAATGTGGAGACAAAGAAACATGCCTCAAGTGAAAACACAGGAGAAATCTAAAAAAAAAAAAAAAAGAACTGAATGAAATGGAAGCAAGAAAATTATCAAATACAGAGTTCAAAATAATGGTTATAAGGTTTCTCAAGGAACTTAATGAGAGCTTCAAGGAACTTAGTGAGAATTTCAAGGAAATTAGTAAGAATATCAGACATGAAAAAGGACCAGTCAGAAATGAAAGATACGATAACTGAGATGAAGAATAATTTGCAGGGAATCAACAGTACAGTAGAGAATACCAAGAATCAAATCAATGATTTGGAATATGAGGAAGCAAAAACCAACCAATCAGAAGAGCAAAAAGAAAAAAAAAAAGAATCCGAAAATATGAAGGTAGTGTAAGGAGACTCTGGTACAACTTCAAATGTACCAACATTCACATAATGGAGGTGCCAGGAGGAGAAAAGAGAGAACAAGAATTTGAAAACCTATTTGAAGAAATTATGACAGAAAACTTTCCCTCACTGGTAAAAGAAATAGACTTACAAGTCCAGGAAATCAGGAGAGTCCCAAACAAGATGAACCCAAAGAGGCCCATACCAAGACAAATCATAATTAAAATGCCAAAGTTTAAAGACAAATACAGAATATTAAAATCAGCAAGAGAAATGCAGTTAGTTACCTATAAGGGAGCACTCATACAAATGTCAGCTGACTTCTCAACAGAAACTTTGCAGGCCAGAAGGGAGTGGTAAGAAATACTCAAAGTGATGAAAAGCAGACACCTACAACCAAGATTACTCTTCCCAGCAAAGCTATCATTTAGAATTAAAGGGCTGATAAAGAGCTTCCCAGACAAGAAAAAGCTGAGGGAGTTTATTACTGTCAAATCCGTATTACATGAAATGTTGAAGGGTCTTCTTTAAGCAGAAGAAGAAGGGAAAGGGAAGGGGAAGGAAGAAGCAAGATCTGGATGGAGGAGGGCAATGGAGGGAAACATGGGGAAATCTGTAATACAGTGGGGCCTTGACTTACGAGTGTCCCAACTAAGGAGTTTTTTGAGATACCAGTTGTCTCTCCGGATTAGTGCACCGGTGAGGTCCCTCAGCATGGCCTGTGGGGATTGGGCTGAAAACGGATCTACGATATCCCCCAAGGGCTCCTGGATTGCGAGAGGGTGGTTCTTGGGTGAAACACCCAAGAATCAGGCTCCCTCCTCTCTGGTTCCGGGTGTGTCACCTGAGAAGCATAGCTGCCAAGTCACCGCAGCTTGGCAGCTCCTGCATTGAGCATCTGCCCCCTGATGGTCAATACATATCATAGCTACAGGTTGGATGGTTGGACAGTCACTTAGGATTAAAGACAAAGAGAGAATTTTAAAAGCAGCAAGAGAAAAGCAGTTATTACTTACAAGGGAGCACCCATAAGACTGTTAGCCGATTTCTCAATAGGAACTTTGCAGACAGAAGGGAGTGGTAAGAAATACTCAAAGTGATGAAAAGCAGACACCTACAACCAAGATTACTCTTCCCAGCAAAGCTATCATTTAGAATTAAAGGGCTGATAAAGAGCTTCCCAGACAAGAAAAAGCTGAGGGAGTTTATTACTGTCAAATCCGTATTACATGAAATGTTGAAGGGTCTTCTTTAAGTAGAAGAAGATTAAAAATATGTACAATAAAATGGCAACAAAAAGTCACTTTTAGATGTATTTTGTTTAACGAAGAAAATACAGTTGACTCTTGTTTCCTAATTTAATATGAGAATTCCATTTTCTTCCTATTTTCTTTATTAAATGGTGACTTAGTTTTTTTTCTGTTTTAGTAATTTGGAAAGTATA
Organism: Myotis davidii; assembly: GCF_000327345.1. Classification (NCBI taxonomy): domain Eukaryota; kingdom Metazoa; phylum Chordata; class Mammalia; order Chiroptera; family Vespertilionidae; genus Myotis; species Myotis davidii. Next base: position 43,313 of record NW_006286227.1, read on the forward strand.
CTTTTTTCTTTTATTTCTGCACTAGGTTAACCTTAAATTTAAAATAATTGAATCTAACTATAATTCTCCTTATAAAAGGAAAGAGTATCTTCTAATTCCTCCTGTACTTTCCTATCCCATCCCTGTATCTCCCAGGTAATGGTGGCATATTATGAAATTTTAGGCTTAGTTTTGTATTTTAATGTTTGAAATTATGATATCTACTCTTTCAAGGATTATTATATATACATATTTATTAATAATTAGATTATATATTTATATATATATACCTAAAAGCATAGCTGCCAAGTCACCGCAGCTTGGCAGCTCCTGCATTGAGCATCTGCCCCCTGATGGTCAATACATATCATAGCTACAGGTTGGATGGTTGGACAGTCACTTAGGCTTTTATGTATAGATATATGCCATTTTTCTATAACATTTTTAGAACTATTCTATGTTTAAATGGATTCAATGTATGCAATCTTTTTATACCAAAGCCCATATTCTTAAGGTCTTTATTTTTTCATTGTTTTCCAGTTGCTTTGAGTACCTATTCTGAGTTTCTCCCCTTCATTTTTCAGTAAATCTACAGAGAGCATATTTTCTGAGTTCTTGTATTTCTTAATTATAATTAAGATACCTTAATTATATCTTTATAATATCAGGTAGAGGACAACTTGATCAAAATGATTTTCTATCAAAAGTATAAATGTTGCTCCATTGTCTTATGACATTTAATATTATGTCAAAATCTAGTTTTTTTTATTATTTACAGGTAACCCTTTTTTGGTTTTATTGTTGCCTCTCTTTTAACTGGATACTTGTAGAACTTTTTCTTTATCCTTGATATTCAGGACATTCACCAGGATTATTTAGATGTTGGTCACATTTATTAAGTTTACTGGTACCTGGCGATCCTTTTTGATCTTCATATTAAGCTGTTTGTTTTAGTGATATTTTATTCTATTATTGCTTTTACTGCATTTGTTATTGTCTTTTCAGATATGCAAGTAAGCCACATGTTTTCCATTCACTGATCCATTATATTTACTATTGATTTTCTCATTATTTTTATTTCCTTGTTCTTTTTCTCTGCATTCTAGTTGAGCTTAAGGTTGCACCAAAGAGTGCTGACTTTATTTTGCACATTCACAAACCTGAATGATGTTGCTGATCTATTTTTTACATGTATCAATTATTTTGATACTTGGCCATTTTTGATCTACAAAAATAGCAATTTCATATGACTTAAACTAATAACAGTAAGTGTAGCGCCAATGGTGATGACAACAAAATAGAGATATAATGAATGCCCATTAATATGGAAGTGAGTGAAAAAACTGTGGTACATTCATATCTTAAATTACTATGCTGCCATTAAAAGCATTGTGGAAATTTCACCAAATCCACTAGGTTCTGATTAATAAATAAAATAAAAAATTATAATATGATAATCAATTCTGTAAATAATGGCCAAACAAAATATGTGTCTCTATGTGTGTGTGTGTGTGTGTGTGTGTGCATGTGTTTCAGTCAGATGGAGTGATACTAGAAGGATATACACCAGGCTATTAACTTTGGTTATTTTGTGATGAGAAGGAAGAGAAGAAGAAGAGAGAGACAAGTCCCTCAAAAGGTGCCCTTAACAATAAAGAAATTATTAGGCTACTAGAGCCCTGATGCACAAAATTCGTGCATGGAGGGGGCGTTCCCTCAGCCCAGCCTGCACCCTCTCCAATTGAGGACCCCTTGGGGGACGTCCATAGGGATTGGGCCTAAACAGGCAGTTGGACATCCCTCTTGCAATCTGGGACCCCTGGCTCCTAACTGCTCACCTGCCTGCCTGCTTGATCGCCCCTAACTGCTTCTGCCTGCTCTCAAAAAAAAGCTCCCCCTCTGAGGCAGCCATTGGTTCTTCACAGCACCCACATTTGGTTCTGATTGGTTGGTTCCTATGCCAGTCAGTGTCAAAAGCTCCACCTCCTTGGCAGCCACTGGTTCTTCACAGAACCCATATTTGGTTCTGATTGGTTGGTTCGCATGCCAGTCAGCATATCCGGGTCTATCTCTGGGCCTGATCACAGAGGCAGGACTGATCAGAAGCCACCACAGAGGCCAGGAGAGAAAGAAAGGCCTGGCTTGCTGGTGAAGCCTGGAAAGAAAAGGGAGAGAAAGATAGAGGCAAGTACTAATCAACAGCTGCCATTGAGACTGCAGATCAGACTCTGCCTCTCTCTCTGGGTCTTAGCCCCCTGGGCAGTCAGTACTGGGTCTCCAGGCTGCAGCGGGGCAGTCTGTGCTTGGTCGCCATGGCAACCCAGTACTGACTGAAGGACTTTGGGGTTGGTCAGCCTTCAGTCAGATGGGTCATTAGAACCCTGGGCTTTTATATATTAGGATGATGTCATTTATGAAAGTTAACATATGTATATGTGTACATACATAATGAGCCATGTAAAAGGATGGTCATCCTAGTGTTTCTTTCAAGGGTGGCAGAATTTTAGATGTTTCTAACTTACTTCTTTCTCCATCCTACTACATGCACACATCATTTAAAAAATGGTAACTATCATACTCACACCTCCAAACACACATAACTTAAGCTAGTTTCTGGTTCAGTAACCTAAGAGAACTAAAAGTAATGAAGAGAAAGAACCATAAGCAATGCCAATAAAGGAACTTTGTCTTTGTTTCCTCTATGTAGTAAAACTTGTTCAACTATGGCCAGACTCAGACCAGCTCCCTTCTCTATATGAAGGTCTCTACCTTATAGAGTCCTTCTAACTATCCTTTTAATCCCAGTCGTTCCAAGTTAGAGAGATACTATAAGGTCTAGAATTTCTTCTATTTCTTGTGAGGCTGGGATTCTCTCTCCGAGTTGTTACATCTTCCAAAGTTTTGTTTTTATTCTTTTTTGGGGTGTGTTTTCTTTTTCAAATTGGTCTCCTCTGAACTATATGTTAACAATTCATTCCTTTTTACATTCCAGGTTAAGACAGGCTTTCTGTGTTTATTTTTAATTCCCCCATTCCTCCCAGAATATGCCTATTTCTTAACTCAGTATATTTTATTTCTTTACTTCTAAGCTCTATTTATTTAAAATTAACCTTACCTCTCTAGAATCCTAGCCTCCATTTTACCTTTCTAGTCAGTAACTCTGATGTTTTTCTTGCTACAAAGATGTTTGAATACTACATTTCACAAGACCTGAGATAACCAAACAATCTCAATGTCGTGAGGTTGTCATGGCCTTTGACCACATTTAAACTAGTAGCAACACTTTAAAAGCCTTTACTCATCTTTAATTCAGGCCCCCCTGAGCCCTCAGCCTCAAACCCTCCAACCCCATCAATGTTTTATTGAATATAAATTAAAGGCTGTTTTCAAACTCTTAATTGTAAAGCACTGCTTTCAATTTTCATAATGACTGAGACCAAATTTAGCTCCTGGGCATTGCTTAGGCTGTCCCCAGTCAGAGAGAGGTGAGGGCTGTTTAAACCTATAATCTTAGTTTCAATCTACACTCTATAATTTTCTGGAATGACAGCTCTGACAAGAAAATGCCTGGAAAGACCAACCTCTGGGTCTCACAACTCTGCAAAAGATGCTTGTTGGCATATTTTAACAAAATGGCCCAATTGGGCAATTTTCCATATAAATTAGATACCCTCATGTTTTGCTGCAGCTTTTTCAAATGAGGGAATATGTGTACTATCTAACCCTCACCTATCACTTCATTGGCATGGGTCTCCAAATCATAGAACACCAGAGGCAAAGAAATACTTTGTCCAAATTCAACTGCATAGTAGAGGTCGATTGCCTACTGAGCTACAGCATGGGAGAGCTTTAGTGAGAAACTTTCTTGAAGAGAACCAAATGGACTCTAGCTGGGATGAGTTCAAATCATTTCAAGCCAAACTGCTCAGCACAAGCAATTGGCAGTCTTGACTAATTCATGACTCAGCACAGGTAGCAGCTACATAGTTTAACAAAAAGTTAAGGTGAGCCATGTTACAAAGAGAGTGAATAGCAAAGCCCTAAAAAGCCTCTCCTCCTGCCACCTTGTATAAATCTGTCCCTAACAGACATGCCAAGATTCTAAAAATTTCCACCATAGGAATTACTCTCTTAGGTCAAAGATATTGAATCTTTGTTAAAATTTAACTGGGCAAGCTGGAAGAGGTAACTCAAACCATTACAAAAAGCCTTATGATCCTAAAGAGATTTGTTTGCTATACTAGTCAGATTTCCTAGAAAAAACTAATAACATAATCTCATTTGTAAAAATGTGTTATAATCTATACCTTATTACTTTATATGTTCACTAGAGGCCTGGTGCACAAAATTCATGCACGGGGTGGGGGGTACCTCAGCCCGGCCTGCACCCTCGCCAATCCAGGACCCCTAGGGGGATGTCCAACTGCCTCTTGCAATCCGGGACCACTAGTTCCTAACCACTTGCCTGCATGCCTGATCACCCTTAACCACCTCTGCTGAGCACCCCTAACCACCTCTGCCTGCCTACCTGATTGCCCCTAACTGCTCCCTGCTGGCCTGATTGCCCCTAACCACCTCTGCCTCACCCCACACCTGGGACCTGGGATTCCCTCCCTCTGGCTGGCCATGGGCACCCAGGACCCGGGACTGCTTTGCCTGGGCTGACCCCAGCCACAGGGGACTGTGAGGCAGGCAGCTTGCCCCTCTCCTGGGCCGCAGGTGCTGGTGCCTAGGACTGAGGGGCAGGTGGCTTGTCCCTCTCCCAGTCTGCAGGCACAGCTGCTGGTGCCCGAGACCACAGGGACCATGGCGTGTGTGGATTGTCCCTCTCCCGGGCCTCAGGCACAGGTACAGCCACTGGCGTCCGGGGCTGTGGGACGTGCAGCTTGTCCCTCTCCCGGGCTGCAGGTGCATCCGCTGGTGCCCAGGACCACACGGTGGGTGGCTTGTCCCTCTCCTGGGTTGTAGCCTGGCTGGTCCCCATTCCTCTCTCACGAGTTCATTTGTGCCTGGCTGGTCCCCATTCCTCTATCCCCAGTGTTGAGTGTCTGAGCCATTATAGGCATGATGGCATGAGGATATGATGACCATTTGCATATTAGCTCTTTATTATGTAGGATACCACACAAATGATGTAAATAAGATGGACATATTATTATCCTTTTTATTTGGTAAGAAAGTTGAGACTCAAAAAGGTAAGGTGACTCCACCCAGCTATCATTAAGAGTGGGTCAAAGGACAGAGAAAATCTGATCAGAGAGAAGGGATCTAGAAAGATCCTTAATACAGGGGGGAGTATAGCTTGCAGCTCAGGTTGAGGGGGAGATGGATGTGTAGACAAGGATGACTAACTTTTCCTACTCCACAACTTTGCAGAAGGTTGCCTCTGTCAGTGGCCTTAGAGTATACATATCAACATTAAAGGATCTTTCGAAAACACAGCATAGCATTGGGTCTTCCAGTGTCCAAAAGTAAGATAACACAAATCTACCCTACTAAGAATTAAACAACTTGGGTTCTGGTGCTGGCTCCACTAATTACTAGCTGCATGACCATTTGTGATTTTTCCACCTATCTCTTTGAAAACTGGCAAAATAAAAGTAGCCATAGTCAATTTAAAAGACCAAAGGACTTGGAAGAAGACAACTGAAGTTTCTTTCAAGATTCAACAAAAGCATTCACTATATGCCAGGCACTAATATAGTCTCTGGGGATATATAGGTGAATGTGACAGGTAAGTACCCTGTTCATATTGAACTTGCATTCTGTTGGCAGAGAAGAAAGATAATAAAACAAATAAGCAAATAATGTGAGATATATTTAGTAATGATGTGTGCTATGCAGAAAATAGGTTTTTTAAGTTCTGACTGTAAAACCTGGGGCCAGTGACTTCTCTTCTCTGAGCTTCAATCTCCTCATCTTTACAAGAATGCTAAGAGCTCATGCCAAGCCAACTGCACAAATTTGTTGTAAGGATCAAATAAAGAATGAATTGGGCCCTGGCAAGTTGTTCAGTGGTTAGAGCTTTGGTCCAGGAACCAAAGGGTCTCAGGTTCGATTCCTGATCAAGGGCACATAATCCGGTTGCAGGTTCCCCAGACCCAGTAGGGGCAAGTGCAGGAGGCAACCAATCCACGTGTCTCTCTCACATTGATGTTTCTCTCTCCCTCTTTCCCCCTTCCTCCCTCCTTTCTATTCTCTCTGAAAATCAATGAAAAGAAAATACCCTTGGGTGAGGATTAAAAAAAAAAAAGAATGAGTTGGAAAGCTCAATGCATAATGCAAATTATTTCCATAATCTTACCAGAGAGAAAGGAAAAATGGTCTGACCACTGCACTGCTGTAAGCAAAGAATAATAGCAAATAAAAGATCAATCAATACAGACCAAAATGTTCTCTAGTTGGTAATTAGAGTTCAGTGTTAGAAAAAAAAGGAGACTCATGCCAAATCAGAGAAAATTCTAATTTTACATATTTGGTTTTTATTGATGGAATTGGGAGGACATGCAAAAGCTAAAATTAATACAATATTAGTGAATGGTCTCAAAGCCTCCAACTAATAAAGGTCAAAGCCTTCTTGATTTCTTTAAAGCAAATACATATAATGCAAACTCTCAAACTGAATATTCCCTACCCCTGCTGGAAGCAGAGAACTGAGCCTGGGTAAAAGGAGCCAGAGACACAGACAAGTGTCAAGGTGTACAGATGTAGGTTGGTATCATAGACTTATGCTTTGTAAGAGAAGCTGTAGTCCGCAAGCTAGGTGCCAACTAGAAAAAGGAAACACCAGAAACAAACTTTCTGGCCTATCCTGCTGGGACATTACTGCCAGAAACTTAGCAACTTGTTAGAACACAAGTTATTTAAGTTTTATTTGTCTCACTTCTATAAATAACCTCCTATTGCATTGGTTTTCAACCTTGGTTACACATTAAAATCATATGGTATATTTTATTTTTTAATTTTTTAAAAAATCTTTAATTTCTTTATTGGTTAAGGTATTACAAATGTGTCCTCATCCCCTCCCACCTCCCATGATCGTATAGTGGTTAGTACTCTGTGTTGTGTCATATGGTATATTTTAAAAGATGTCAATGCCTACACTCAGAGATTTGGTTTTAATTAGTCTATGGAATGATCAAGGTGTTGTTATTCTTTTTGACTGTTCATGGGATTCTAATGTGCAGCCAGGTTGAAAACAACTGTATCTACAACTGTTTGAATGGGCATCTTTGATTTGAACAGCATTTTTCACTACTTGTGTTTTTTAGTTTTTCTAATTGCTAATGGTACCCAATAAGTCACAATAAAAGGATAGAAAAAAGGGGGGCATTTCATATTTACACATCAAAAGTCCCTTAAACTCTCTCCTCTGTGCCTCTGTGACTCCACCCCTGCAATTTGTATCTATCAGAACATGCATCCCATGTGTCAATTATCACTAGAATTAGAGTACAGTATTTCTCCACCCAAGATCAGGAAGTGTGACTTAGCTGTCCCTTGTCTCCTGCCCTGTGCCAATAGGAATCCCATGTAGTAAGTACTTTCAGAAGGGATTTGCTTAAGGTCACAATGCTAATTAGTGGCATAGATGGGACTTGAACCTAGGTTTACAACTCCTGGTTTAATACAATTTTTACTATCCTATGCAAGTATTGCCAGTGATGCCAATGCCAAGGAATGTGAACACCAAGATGTATTCTGCTTATTCCAGAACAAGTCTCTATCCATTGCCACATTTCCTCAGATGCCCTGTACCTGTTTGTCAAAATACATCTCTGATTAACAACAACAGCAATTAAAACCTTCATGCAACAGCAGCAATGAATGAAAATGTTGCTAAGTATTGCCCATCTCAGGATTAGTTATATAACCAACTAAATTCCCCAAAGCAGCAAACAACCCAAGTCATGAGTCTAAAATGACAGAAATGCAGGAATAAAATGAAACATAGAAGAGATGTTTGGGGAGCAGGAAGTTATTTTTCTTGGTTTCCCTTTACTCCTGTTATTCATGAAGCCAGTCTGATTAGCAATAATTTTAAAGGTAGCTAGTTTAAAGACAGCAATATTTTTGTCATTATTATATCCTGGGGACTCTATGGGTCACATATCTAACATCTTCAGAAGTACTGTGAACTGTTCTTTGGTCATCTGAGAGTTTCTTCATTACCTTTCCTGAAGTGGCCATCTGGTACTAAGAAGGCATTTCTAACCATATTTATTACTCTTGAACTCAGTTGATCCATCCAGCTGATTACAATTTTATATTATGCAAGATTTGATGCTTTAGGGGCCTCTTGGCCTAGGAATTTCTAATTGGCATCTGCTGAGATTGACATTCTATTACCTGCAGGAGCACATGTATCTAAATAATCTTCATGCATTGATGTAAACTGGGAATCAAGGACTGGCTCTGGCATTTGAGTACATTAAAAACATGCACTGCTTGGGATTTTGTTCAGAGACCATAGCAAACAATAGGAGGTTCACAAGCACATATTCTCCATCCCTACCCAACACTTGAACATTGCAGTGAAACATTCTAACAACCTAGAGAAATGCACAATTTTGTAACTATCCAAAAGATTAAAATACATGAAGTAAAATATTGTCTAAATCAGTTATATAATTGTGAAACATTAAAATTCTACCTCTACTTTTTCTGTAACTATATAAACACACTCCTTTGATTAGTTCTTCTGCACCTTGTTTGTTATGGTTGAAAAGTAAACTATAAATATTACAGCATAGAAAAGTCTATTACCATGATAGAATGTACACCCCAACTGTGATTAGGGGGAGCACAATCTCTGTTCAAAGGTAAAATGTCCTCTATAGGCAATATTCAACTGTTCCCAACAAAATTATGTGCCGTGCCTGAGCATAACCAACTAAGTCATTCTCTCTCTCTCTCTCTCTCTCTCACACACACACACACACACACACACACTCCACACTCACATGCACAGCTAAGGGAACAATCCTAAAGAACAAAGATTAAAATGTGTAAGGAGCTGCTATAGGATTAAGCCTTGGACTGACCTGTGGCAGGGCCACAAACAAGTCCCAGCCTGGAGGGCAGAACTCTCCTAGCATAATTAAGCATGACCTTGTAGACCTCCCTAATTCCTTCCTAAATTGATAATGGGCTGTGGGAGGTGCAGCAAGTGTTGTCAAAACAAGAACATTTGTATACATGTTAATCTACCCTTGTTTTAATGAGACTATAAAAAAAAGCATCAGCTTTCAGGCTGGATCTTTCTGTGTGCTCATCCAGGCATGGGAGATCGGCAAAGCCCCAGCTGTATTCTCTTTGTCTGTCTTCTTTAATCCTTCACTGCCCCTCCTCAGGTTCACCATTGGCCGTGCTGGAGAAGCGCATGTGGCGCCCAATGTGGGGCCTGAGTACAGGGGAACTACAATTGCAAGGTGAAAGGATGCTCCAGTGAAACACATGCAGAAAGCAAAAGGTAAGGTAAGGAGTGCAGTTTAGTAATAGCTAGGTGTAAAACATGGGAAAAAGGGATCTCTAAAACAATGCAAATTCTTAAATTTCTTAAGGTGTCAAAAGATACTCTCTTTACTCAAGAAAAATGAGTGCCCTTGTCATCTTTAACTATGTGGCTTTTAACAGTGCCTGAAATTTCCACCATTAGTAAAATTTTAAGACAATGATTCTCATCTTATTTGAGGCCAAGCAACATATTGAAATCTGTGTGTGGGGAGGGCATGATAAAACAATCTTTTGAGAAAATACATCTCTGAGATTAAATATACATATATATATAATACATAGTGATTAAGAGCATGAGGTCTGCAATATGGCTGCCTGAGCTAATACCACTGAGTCAACATCACTTCAAATTTTCATGAATTCCTTTAAATCCTCTCCTGTCTAGCCTCTCCCCTCACAACTTCATAAAACTGCTTGTCAAGGTCAAGAATGATCACCATGTTGCTAAATCCAAGGATAAATTGTTAGTCCCAACCTTATTTGATTATCAGCAGTATTCACCACTATATTTTTCCAACTTGAAATATATTCTTTGCTGGACTTCAGCCCAACACATTCTCTTGGCATTCTTCTACTTCACTTACCTCTACTTCTTATTTTCCCTCTTTGACTCTTCTTCCTCTTCCCAATTTCTGTATGCTTAAATGCCCCAGGTCTCAGTTCTGAAATTCTTTTCTCTTCTAAACTCAAATTTGCTGATCTCATTCAGTCTTGTAGCACCAATCACTGATGTCTGATGTCTCCCAAATTTATAATTCTAGCCAGTTCACACACACACCCATAAATTATATATATATGCAACAACTTCCTTAACATCTCTCACTTGACTGTCTGATAGACCTCTAAAACCTAACATATCTAAAACACTCCATCTCTTTCCTCTCAAACCTACTCCTCCTACCATCTCCCTCATCTCAACTATTGGCAAACTCCCTTTCAATTGCTCCAGCTAAAAACTTTGGTATCATATTTTACTCCTGTTTCCTTTCATATCCAAATCTATTTGGTTAGAAAATCCCACTGGCCTACCTTCATAATAGGTCCAAATTTCAACCACTTCTCTAGACTTCTACCACCATCATCCAGGTCTAAGCCACCATCATCTCTTACATAAATTATTTATAACTAGAGTCCTGGTGCATGAATTCATGAGAAGGTGGGTTCCCTCGGCATGACCTGTGGGGATTGGGCCGAAACCAGCAGTCCAATGCCACCTGCTGCTCCTGCTTGCTGCTCCCGCTCATTCTGGTCCATTGCACCTGCTGCAGGCTCACACCAAGTCAGTCCTGATCAGGAGAGGCTCAAGCCACCATAGCAGTGCTTGCCAGCTGTGAGCCCTGTGTCTGATGCCCGTCCCATGAGGGGTATGGGGGCTGGGACATGATCAGCCCTCCAGAAGGGCGGTGGGACACCCTTGCTGGCCAGGGATCCGGATCCATCCCACTGACGTTTGCCCAGTTGTTGGGAGCCACCTGGCAGCTGTTTTTATATTATTTCTTCCTTGTGGGGTGTCTAGGGAGGGGAAGCAGCTTCAGTGCCTGAGGCTGACTTCCAG
>NW_006286227.1:54469-65666 GCF_000327345.1 Myotis davidii
ACCAGTCTGTTGGTTCCTGGCCCATTCTCCAGAGATTGGACCTGCAGGACTACTGAGGGAATGAGTGGCTGCCACCGGGCTGGTGGGCTGCTGGGATGGGTCGGTCAGCTGAGCAACACTCCCACTGTGGGGGTGTACTGACCACTAGGGGGCAGCTCCTACACTGAGTGTCTGCCCACTAATGGTCAGTGCATGTCATAGCGATAGGTCGATCTGTCATTCAGTTGTTCGGTCACTTAGGCTTTTATAGAGAGAGACTAGAGGCCCAGTGGGTGAGATTTGTGCACTGGGGGGGGTCCCTCAGCCCGGCCTATGCCTTCTTGCAGCTTGGGACCCCTCGGAGGGTGTCCACCTGCTGGCTTAGGCCCACTCCCTAGGGGATCAGGCCCATGCTGGCAGTCAGACATCCCTTTGGCAGCCTGGCAGCCCTCGGGGGATGTCCGCTTGTCAGTGGGGAGCAGGCCTAAGCCAACACTCCCACTGTGGGGGTGTACTGACCACTAGGGGGCAGCTCCTACACTGAGTGTCTGCCCACTAATGGTCAGTGCATGTCATAGCGATAGGTCGATCTGTCATTCAGTTGTTCGGTCACTTAGGCTTTTATAGAGAGAGACTAGAGGCCCAGTGGGTGAGATTTGTGCACTGGGGGGGGTCCCTCAGCCTGGCCTGCACCCTCTTGCAGTCTGGAACCCCTCAGGGGATGTCCGCCTGCTGGCTTAGGCCTGCTCTCTGGGGGGATCGGGCCCAAGCTGGAAGTCAGACATCCCTCTGGCAGCCCAGCAGCCTGGCAGCCCTTGGGGGATATCCACTTACCAGCAGGGAGCAGACCTATGCTGCAGTCGGACATCCTTAGTGCTGCTGAGGAAGCAGGAGAGGCTCCCCCCCCGGATCCCTCTCATACCCTGGGACCCCTCGCTTCTTACCGCCCGGCTGCTTGCTGCTCCTTACCACTTAGCTTGCTGTTCCTTAGTGCTGCCATTCCCGCCACAGCCGCTGCACTCACCAGCTGTGAGCCCAGCTTCTGGCTTAGTGGCGCTCCCCCTGTAGGAGCGCACTGACCATCAGGGGCAGCTCCTGCATTGAGCGTCTGTCCCCTGGAGGTCAGTGTGCATCATAGCAATGGGTTGTTCCACCATTCAGTCCATTTGCATATTAGGATTTTATTATATAGGATAGCCTCTTATCTTCCCACTTTTGTCACTGCTTCTCACAGTCTGTTCTCAGCACAGCAATTAGGGATCCCATTAAAATATAAGTCATATCATATCCCTCCTCAGCTCAAAATCCTAAAATGGCTTTCTCTCTCACACAGTAAAAGCTAAAATATTTATAATGGTCTACAAAGAGCCATTTCCCCCCACTGTTATTCTTTTGACCTCATCAACTATTCTCCATCTGACTCACTCCACTCACTTCCTTGATGCACTGAGCATGATTCCACATCAGCTTCCTGATACTTTTTGCTCATGACATCTTGAAACTTCTTACACCCATATCTATATAATGGTAACCCCTCTGTTCAACTCCTTCAGGTTTCTTCAACTATAATTATCAGCTATGCCTTATTTAATACTATAATGATACCCTCCACCCCAGCCTTTGATATGCTTCCTTCAATTATTTTCCTCTGACAAATGATAAATTTTATTTTTTCTGTTTATTTTTTTATCTTCGAGATGTATACACTAGAATGTAAGCTAAATTAGGGCAAAAACTACCATCTTTGTTCCCTACCATATCCCCAACACCTAGAATTTTTTCTGTAACTTAGAAAATGTTTACTGTGTATTCAGTGGATGAATAAATGGCCTTTGGTAAGTTATATAAACTCTCTTGCCATAGTTGAGTCACCTGTAAAATATAGAGAACACTGCCTCATAAAATTGCTGTGAGGATTAGATAAGTTCGTTTACATAAGGCACTTGGCAAAATGCCTAGCACACAATAAGCACTCAATATTTGTAGCTATTAGTATTATTGTTATTCATCAAGATGATATGAATGGATACAGGAAAGGAGAAAGAGGAAAGACATGTGTCAGGAACTTTGCAATCTAAGCTCCTGGTGTCTAATGAGCGGAGGGGAGATGGAATGGGAGACTTTAAGAAATGTGTGAGACTTGCACAAAGAAAGTACATTATATAATTCAATCTGCCTTAACATGTTCATGCGCTTGTCTTTGAGCCTAATTTTCCTTTTGGGTTCCAGCAGCAAAGCCTTGCTGATTAAGTACCCTGGCTGTTCCTATGGTTGAGCTGTAGTTCCTAATGATGCTGAGACCCAGGAACCAAGCAAAGGGCTCCTTGGTCTAGCTCTCTATAAATCACCAAAGAAATGCCACATGCTAATTTCTGAATATAGTTAGGAGAAATTTCTATAAGAAAAACAGGAATAATTTTCAAACAACAAAATGTTACTAGAGGCCAGGAGGAGTAAAATTTTAAGAATTTATAAAGATGTGAGTGATAGTCTTTTTGAGGCATTCTGCCTTCCTTAAGTTCAGAGTTGGAATAAAGCCTTAAATTGAGATTTTCAATTCCAAAACTGAATCTATTATCATATTGTGATGAAAACACTTTGGGGTGATTTTCCTCTACCTACTAAAGGGCAAGTATGACCTGAGCTAAGCACTGAGTACTTCATCACAATTTTAAAAGGAGTAGTGTTTAGAAAGAATACACTGTGGTGAATACATTGAGATATCATAAGATCCCCTATAAGGTCACCAGGTAAGCAACCGAGACCAGTTAGAGGTGCTAGCTGAAGCTGAGGGGAATCTACACTTGATAGTCAAGAAAGGAGATGATGAGTATCAGTTGCAGCCCTGAGGTCATCTGCAGTTGTAGGGGCTGTAATTCTTCCCACTAACTTTCCTTTTCTAAGTTCCTTCCAGAAAGAGAGGTCTAGAGAATCCTGGAGAATCTACAACAAAAACATATTTGAAGAATTGGATCTAAGTAATACAAGGGTAGACTGATAAACACTGCAACGCACTGCTCAGATTGCCTTCCAATCAAGTATCTTTTGTTCCAGTTGCTAAAGCAACTTTGGCAGACAGTTTTCAGTGATTAGCCCCTTCAGAGCATTCCAAGCAGAGGAAACCATAAATGCAAAGGTATCAACATATAAATTAGATAGGCATGTTCTTGAAAATAAAAGAAGTTCAATGTCACTAGAAAGAGGATAAAGTAGTAAGATATGAAGCTAGAGAGGTGATCAGGGGTAAGATGTTTGGGTTTCAGTCTATGTATATCAGGAAGTTAGAGTATCTAAAGCAGGAAAGTGACATTTTCTGATTCATAAATTTAAAAGATAACTCTAGCTATTATAAAGAGAAAAAATTACAAGGAAGAATGAAAATGAGAAAATCAATGAGAAGGTTATTGCACAAGTCCAGGGTTAGGGAAAATGGTGGCTTGGATTGGGTGACAAGAATGGAGGTGAAGTATATAGATTCTGGATATATTTAGAGCTACAGCAACAAGGCTTGCTGATGAACTAATATAAGGGGTAAGGGAGGCCTTAGAAAGCATTTCTGAGTTTGAACTTAAAACACTGAATTGCAGCTCATTCATCTTTTGCCTTTGTTGAACACCTTCTACGTATTACAGGTAAACACTATGCTGATTGTTGAAGAGGTCAAATCAATGAATCACACACAGCCCAACATTCATAGAGTCCAGAGACAAGTTATAGGACACATAAATACATAGCTGTGAGGTGATTTAGGGACTGGTAAATACTAAAGACATCTAATTTTTAATTGTTCTCTACTTGTTTCATCATATTAATCATGTCCAGCGGTTCTCAATCTGTGGGTCGCAAACAATGAAAATACATCCTGCATATCAGATATTTACATTATGATTCATAACAGTAGCAAAATTACAGTTATGAAGTAGCAACGAAAATAATTTTATGGTTGGGGGTCACCACAACATGAGGAACTGTATTGAAGGGTCGCGGCATTAGGAAGGTTGAGAACCACTGCACCCATATTTATACTTGCTACTAATATAGAGCCAAGCAATTACTTGGTACTAAGGAAATACATGTTAGCTTCTGGTTAATCCAGCAACTCTCCCCAGGATATTATGAATGCCCATTCTTTAAAAAATTGAGATAATTATTTTATATTTCCCATGAAATGGTTTACGAACCTCAGTGCCAGATTTGTGGTCTGTCTAAAAGTGGAGGAAATGGATGTTTTGTCTTAATTGACTGATGAGAGCCTATTCAGAAAAGTCCTCAAATAGTTTATTGTTGACCATGGCAGAGACTAGTTCTTCCCTGATAGCCTTTCTTCATTTCCTTCTTAGAAATATCTCTAGTTTTTAGCTGGAGACATGACCATCATGATGAAAGACTATTATTTTCCAGACTCCCTTGCAGTTCCTAGTAGATGTAGTCTCATGGCTGAGTTATGGCCAACAGGATGAGAATAAAAAAGTCCTCTCACCCTCTTTCTGTTTCCAGCTGGCTACAAGGTATTCATAATATCTATAGCTGAAGCAACCCTTTTGGACTAAGAGGTAAGAAGTCAAGTTTGATAATGTCAGAGACAGAGCACAACACAGAAGGAGACTATTTCCTGGATGATCACAAAGCAACTAGAATGTTTATCATCTCATTAAATCTAGACAAGAAAGAAATACAAATTTGGTCATGTTCAAACATCTATTATTTTGGGTTTTCTGTGTCTTGCAGCAAATCTCAATCCCAATACAGTGAACATACAACCATTTCAGTTAAAACAAATTAAGTGGCTTGTGTGTTAAAATTTTATAGCTTTCCCTAACTGGTTTGGCTCAGTGGATAGAGCGTCTGCCTGTGGACTGAAGGGTCCCAGGTTTGATTCCAGTCAAGGGCATGTACCTTGGTTGCGGGCACATCCCCAATTTTGCAGGAGGCAGCAGATCAATGTTTCTCTCTCATCGATGTTTCTAACTCTCTATCCCTCTCCCTTCCTCTCTGTAAAAAATCAATAAAATATATTTAAAAATGTATAGCTTAAGAGTGAGAATAGATAAATGTCTACAGGAAAAAGTAATCGGAAAAATAATAGTCCTTTTAACATTTCTATTACAATCAGAACTCTCATGATCTTTCCCAGAAATCCTGAGCCTACCAAAAGTTCCTATTGCCTCCCCCAAAAGGTAGCAGAGTGTAGAGTTAAGAGAATAAGTGACAGGAATGGGACCATGAGCTATATAAACTTTCTCCTCAAAGAAACAACCATAACTGGTAACAATTATAAAAGGGCAACCATTTAATGTCTTTGGAAATTGTTCTAAGGCCATTAAGTCAAAGGAGAAACATTTATTCAAGACAATCTACTAAAGTTCGGTAGGAATAGCAAGTCTGTGGCACTTGAGCCATGACCCACTCTCTCTGCACCCTCCCCCACACTCAATGGAAGCTCTACTCCTGTTGAGTGCAGCAAGAAACACAGAGCTCCTCCTCCCCTATTTCCAATTTAGGTCTACAGTTTCTCCACAGGAGTAGCACTATTTCAGCATTTTGCACACCTCCCCCATCTCCAGCTCTACGTTACAGCAGCACTATTCTAGGAAGTACAGCTGAAGGACCTGAGACTTCCTTCCTCCAATCATCCCACACTCATAGGCTGGAAGCTCTACCCCAGGCATGACTGGCAGAGAATACTGGCCTCTGATTACTCTCACTCCAGATTGCTCAAAGAGCCAGGACAAAAGAGACAAGCGAAGATGACCAAAGGCTACATCTATTGCCCAGTGCTTCATTCACAAAGCAGGAGTATCACTCTAAGACCAGATAGGCTACTGTCCTAACTCTCAGCTCCAGAACATTGGCACAGAAGTTTTGCCCATGGGGGAAAGAGAGGCTTTAAGAGGGGCCTATGTGGTTCTCCCCAAGTGGAGATCTCTATTTAGAATAGACCATGGAAAAATTTAAGCCTAAGTATGCTGTCAAAAACAAGGGATGTTATTGCCATAAGCAATTAAGAGAAAGCTGGTAATTCCATAACAAGTTAAACCATAGGGTAGATAGCCATTTAACAGAGTGAACCAGGGAAAGAAAGAGTTAAGCAGAGTCCTATTGAGGTCAGAACAAGCCCACAAAATGCATCTAAGACTATCTCTGCAAATGAGCCCAAACTTAATTAGATCAGATGATGGAGCAATATATGGTGCAATTTATTCAAATGCCAGTTTATCAAAGACAATTCTGCAGTCAGGTGGCATTCCTTGAGAGTAATGGCTGAGTGTGATACCTACAGAAGCAGGCAGATCAACATAGATCAAGGAACAAATATACCTAAAATTATTGAATGCAGCAAAAACATTTTTTAGAGGAAAATGTACAGCCTACATTAAAACAGAAGAAAATTCAAAATCCATAACCCAACTTTACATTTTAAACATCTAGAAAAATAAGAGCACACTAAATCCAAAGGTAGGAGAAAAAGATAAAGACTTGAGCAGAGATAAACAATATAAAGAAAAAAATGAAATAAAAAATTGCCTTTTCAAAAGAAATCAACAAACTTTTAGCTAGACTTATAGAGGAAAAAAAGTGACACACAAATAACTAAAATCAGGAGTGAAAGTGGAAACATTATTCCTGATACTACAGAGATAAAAGTAATTAAGAGAATACTATGAACAAATGCACACCAACAAGTTATATAACCTAGAAAAAAATGGACACATTTCTTCAAACACACAAATTACCTAAACTGACTGAAGAAGAAATGGGAAATCTCAACAGGCCTATAACAAGTAAAGAGATAGAATCAATAATTAAAAACCTCTCAAGAAAGAAAAGTCCTGGACCAAATGGATTCATAGGTAACCCTAACAAACATTTAACGAAGAATTAACACCAATCTTTCTCAAATTCTTTCAGAAATTTAACTGAAGGGAAGGAAACATTTTGTAAAACTTATTCTATGAGGCCACCTTTACAGAGACATATTAAAGCATCACAAGTAAAAATAATCGACTTGCCTTAGCCGATGTCAACCTGGGGACTGAAGGATCCCAGATTCAATTCTTGTCAAGTGCACATACCCGGGGTTGTGGGCTGGATCCTCAGTGGAGAACATTCAGGAGGCAGCTGATCAATGATTCTATCTCACTGATGTTTTTCTCTCTCTCTCTCATTCCCCCTTCCTCTCTGAAATCAATAAAAAAATATTTTTTAAAAAATAACAAACTAATTTTTATGCATTGATATTGTATTCTGATTGTATTCTGCAACTATGCTGAATTTATTACCTCTAATACCTTTCTTGTGGATTGTTTAGGATTTTCTATATGTAGAATAATGTCATTTGCATATAGAGATACTTCTACATGTGTGTTTTTGTTTTGTTTTTTAACCAGAGGGTATTTTTTCCATTGAATTTTATTTACAGTCATCAATTTCTACATCTATAAAATGGGTATATTGACAATACATATTTCTCAGTGCATAATTATGAAGTTTAAATGGGCTAATAAAGGACTTCACAGAATATCTGGAACAGAGCAAGTCCTAAATAAAAGTTATGTATTATTGTAAAGAAATATAATTTCTTATTCTAAGAGATAATGAATTCATAATAACAAGGGCCAGCCTGAAAAGAGCCATCACCCCTCACCTGGGCTGGCCAAACCTCCATGGGGTGAGGGTCCCCAATGGGGGGGGTCTTGACCAGCCTGCAAACATACATCAGCCACTCACCCAGGCTGAAGGGCACCCCAGGGGGACCCCCACCCTGAAGGGGGTGTGACCAGCCCGCAAACACCCATCAGCCCCTCACTCAGGCTGGCCAGGCACCCTAGCAGGACTCCTGCCCTGATCCAGGACACCCTTCAAGGCAAACCAGCCGGCCCCCAGCCATGCACCAGGCCTCTATCATATATAATAAAAGGGTAATATGCAAATTGACCCTAACAGCAGAACGACTGGGAATGACTGGTCACTATGACACACACTGACCACCAGGGGCCAGATGCTCTATGCAGGAGCTGCCCCCTGGTGGTCAGGGCGCTCCCACAGGGGGAACTCTGCTCAGCCACAAGCCAGGCTGTTGGCTGCCAGTACAGTGGTGGTGGTGGGAGCCTCTACCGCCTCCTCAGCAGTGCTAAAGATGTCCAACTGCAGCTAAGCCTGCTCCCTGTTGGCAAGTGGACATCCCCCAAGGCTACACTATTGACAAAGAAGCTAATGATTTAAAAAAAAAAGATTAGTGTGTATGTGTATCCTCTTCCTCCTATCTATCTACATAAAGAGGAAATATGCAAATTAGGCCAGGGCACCATAACGGGTCATGACCAGACAGGAGGAGGTTGCATGTGCAGGTAAGGTCTGGAGCAGAAATGGAGACAGAGGCAGGGGCCAGCGAGCCGCCGCCCCCAGCTTGGGCTGGCCTCCTGTAGCCAGAGCAGACACGGACAGGGACAGGGGGGCCAGCCTGCAGCCTCCGCAGGTGAGCGCAGGCCCAGAGAGGAGGTGGTGGGCCCACCTCCTGCGGAAGCAGTGTGACTCCCTCTCGCCTCCCCCAGAATCGGGATGGGCCCCTCCTGGCTCCTGTGGAAGTAGTGCGGCTCCCTCCCGGCTCCTGTGGGCACTGATGGCTCGCTTTCACCTCCTGCAGAATCAGCACAGGTCCCTCTCAGCTCCCATGGAAGCAGCATGGCTCATGCTGAGGTTCCCACCGGCTCCCACAGAAGCGGTGGGCGGCCTACTGCACACGATATCACACGATAGGCCACTAGACTATAATGTCCTCAAATACTACAATCTTAACTCCTATATCTTTTAAACAGCAACCACCCCTCTATTAACAGACTCTATTTAAGGACTTGATTGTGGAGGATACTCAGTCAAATGGAGAAACTTAACCCTAGCACTTAGGTAGTTCCTGACACTAAAATGGAGCTCTAAGGTTGAACATGACCGTCATATGGCATAGAAGACTGAGCAAGAGCAAAAGCTTTAGGTTTCAGACCACTGTTCTTGCACAACCTTGGAAAATGTCCTTATGCTTTCTGAATTCCAGATTCCACATTTGTATAATCAGGATAATACATGCCACCCTCCTCCCAGGGCATTTATAAAGGGAAGCACTGACCCATTTGGGTCCCAATAAATAGTTGTTTTTAGACAAATATTTTGGAAATAATTTCAACCAAAAGAGAGAAAGAAAACAGAATTTGTAAGTAACATTGAAAAATGCTACTAATCAAAACCTTCCATGCTTTCCTTCTTCTCACACCCCAGCATTCGGGTTAATAGAGGTTTCCTTATCACAGGTGCATGAAAGAGTGAAAACAGTTCGGAAGCAGCTGGCTTCTCTCAAATGACTCATGTAAAAATGGAATACCACTTCCAGCAGCTATTATAACTCCACTCTCCTGTTTTCCAAACCTCAGTTTGCAATCAGTGTTAAAAACATAGTCATCATTCCCTTAAAGCAGCTCTTTGTGGATTCTTCAGTCATTTCTCATGTATTCAGGAGAGACTGAGCCAATCAGACATTAGTTGGGCTCCAGGATTCTTTCCTGATCTGCTCTTGGCTCCCTTAGCTTCTATACAAGATGGTAGACAGGGAAATAAAAGGTGTAAACTACAAATAGGAAAATGTGGACTGTTGTTTAACAGTTCCAAGTAAAGATTTATAGTTACAGTCAATCCTCAATAAAATGGAATCTGCTTTGAAGGATTAATTTCTCTTTATTATCCATGATTCATTAGTGTGGTTAGTAAAAAAATAACACATCTCCTCCTCCTTTCTAACATGAGTCTGGAGGTACATAATATTTAGCTACGCATATGAGATAAGAAGAAACTAACAGAAACCTAAGGGTGAGTGGTGAAGGAGCTGGCTTGACTACAAAAAAAATAGAATTACTGAAGGTCCCTCAACCAAGAAACTATTGTATATATCCAAGAGTGATATTTTAAATTGCTGAAAGTATCACTAGCCTCCAGTCTGACACAGAGGTACCATCTCTTCCTAAGAATTTAATCAATGTGTTCTTCTATCATGGGATACTGAAATTTGATAAATTATAAATTGAGGGAATATTTGATACTATCAGAAGAGATAGCAGATGAAATAGCATCTCTAATCTCAACTTTGTCTCAGCATAATCTTAAAGAACATATTTCAAGAGTTCTTACTGAAGTTTGCTCTCCTCATAGAAACAAGAATTCTTTATTTAACAAAACTATGCTTCCAAGATAGTGATAAAATATTTTGCCTGAATCCAAAAGGGCAAAAAAAGAAAAAAATCATCCTAGAAGTGATTATGGGCCATACCAAGGTCTACCCTGTGATATTAAAAAGATCAAAATATGTTCCATTTTCTGTTTTACAAGATTATGTCACTTTATAATCCTATCTCCCTCCATTTCAGAGTAATTGTTTAGGGAAAATGTTGGGATGACAGGAGGTTCAGTCAATAAACCAAGAGACTAAGATAGACACTTTCCCTTCTCCTGGGGGTGGGGGTGAGGCAGAGATGTGGGATTTTAGTACTCTCTCAGATATAAAGATTAAGTCTCTTGGGTTTTCCAGGTTAAGTCATGAGGCAAAGGGCAGAACACACAAGAGTGGCTACTTGGAAGGAGAGCATTAGCCATCAGCCACAGAAAAAAGGTTTTCTGAGTAGTAGTCCAAATAAAATAGATTTGAAACAATAATTAGAACTCAATAAATGGTGTATGTGTGTATAAAAGAGACCACTTTTTTCTAGAACTAACTTTTAGAGTTGAAGGAGTAAAGTTAATAATAGCTAACAAAATATATTTACAAAGTTTTCCCTAATAACCTTCTCTCAGAAAGTCTGTTTTTAAATATTTTTATTGATTTCAGAGAGGAAGGGAGAGAGAGAGAGAGAGAGAGAGAGAGAGAGAGAGAGGAGAGGAACAGGGGGGGGGGAGAAACATTAATAATGAGAATCATAGATTGGCTGCGTCCTGCACGCCCCCCCTACTGGAGACCACGTCCACAACCCATGCATGTGCCCTGACCGGGAATTGAACCATGACTGCACAGTCCATAGGTCGATTCTCAACCACTGAACCACAACAGCTGGGCTTTCAGAAAGTCTTATTTTCCCAAATATATTGTAGTCACAATAAAACACTTTGTAAGGAACTTTGCTTCATTAAATAATAACTATTTATTAAAATTCTCCCTTACAATGAGCCAAAATCTACTTTC
>NW_006286227.1:65742-68078 GCF_000327345.1 Myotis davidii
AGAGAGCAAGCCTAATCCCACTTCCTCATGTGATGCTCAAACATAAAACTCACTTATGTCCATACATCTTCTCTCTGTAGATAAAACAACCTTAATTATTTCAAACATTTTTTTGCATGACATGGTTTGTACAGACTACATATCATTTTTATTTTGCTCCATAAGGACTTCCTTAAAAATTAAAGTTCATATTATTTAAGAGTTTCTTGTGTTAATAAAAATAGTATTTAAATTAAAAAAGGACACAGACATTTTGATTTCTGCCTCAAGCCTTATTAATCATATTACTTATACTACGTAGTCATAGAATATTGTCTGAAAATTACAGTGCTGGTTACTAAAAGCAAATAAAATGTTAAAACAATAAAAGCTACTGAAATGTTGAAACAAAAACTACAGTCTTAGGGGGACAGTTTTCTGACATCACATAACCTTCTCACAAAAGTCAATGCTCTAAATTTCTATTATTAAAGATCAGTTTGATATTAACTTTAAAAATCCAAGACAACCTTTTCATCAAACAGAGGCAATATAGTGTGGTTGTTAAGAATACAACCTGGACACAAATCCCAGTTCTACCACTTACTAGTGGTTTTTAGCCTTGAGAAAGTAACTTAACTTGTCTGCTTTACTTCTTGGTTAAAATGAGGATAATGCCTATTTTGTGGGTTGTTTTGAGGATTAAGTGAAATAATATGTAGTGTTGACAACAATATCTGGCACAAAGTAATTACTATATGTTTTCTATTATTATAATTCCAACAAAATTTTACTAGAAAGCTAAATTTATGCATAAAAATAGTCCTGACTATACCACATCCCACCCAAGCCTTATTCCATTGAGGCTCAGAGCAGTACAACTTGAAATCCACATTAATGATTTCACCTTAAGAACAGTATCATCAGAAACCTCAAGTGAAATGTAAATTATCTACTACTAATACCCCAGAATGAGTTATTTCATCTTGGAAGGATCAGTCACCTTGGAAATTACAGAGCAGGACTCTATGAAAGAAGACAAAGAACAAAGAGTTTGCTATTGTGTGTTGTTGTTGTTGTTGTTTTAAATAAAGGCAAAAGAAAGAATACATGGAGCATGGCCAACCAGCCAGACAGAACAGGTCTGGGGAGAAGTACTGTGGGGAAATAATGCTGCAGATGACAATGGTGATAACTAATGGTCATTCAGCATTTACAATGTGTCCACTCTGACAAAAAACCTATGGGGTTTTCAACCAAAAAACAAAATAGACAAACAGGTTTAGGCTATAACAAAGAATAAAAAGCAAAGATATTCAAGATGGCAGCAGAATAGGTAGATGTTTGGTCTTCCTGGGACCAAACTAGAATTATAACTGAAATATAGAACAACCACCTTGAATAACCAACTGAGCACTAGCTGAAGAGAAGTCTTATAACAAAGGATTTACAGAAGAAGCCACATCGAGACTGATACAAAGGGCAGAGACATGAAAATGTCTGGCCACATTCCCATAGGCTGCGACTGAGATTCCAGAGGGTCATCTCAGCAGCAATGGTTCCCCCCTGAGGAGTGTGGGATCTGAATACCAAGCTGGGCTCCACAGTACAGTACACCAGAGCCAGGAAGAGGCACCTACATAACATTGGGCTATGAAAAAAACAGCAGGGATTCTGTCCACCAGGGAGGGATGGGATATGCTAGAGACACAGGCACTCTCCTAAAGGGTCAAAATTTCATTCCCAGTCACTCACACTGGACAATGACAGAGGGAGGGCCAAGCAGATTAAAGTCACATGAGGAAACATTGCGCTGTGGCTCTGAGGAAAGAGATGAAGGGATAGCCACCATGACCCTTGTATGGAGTCCCCTGCCACACCACAGACATCATCTTCCTTGGATGGAACACTCCCCACTATGACATCAGCCTTGAAGAATGCAATAGCCCCACCCTCTGGGCTCCATGTTGCCCCCTACTATGGAATTAGCACCCTGTCAAGGAATCAGCTTCCTGGGTAGGTGTCTAGAGGTCTGGAAAGACTCAGGGGGTGCCAGTGACTGGTGACTGCATTGTGTGGCTTTGGAGTGGGGAACATTCCCCCCACTTTCCTGTGAAACTTACAGTCATTCCCACTTATGAGAGATTTACTAGCCTCACTCTCTGGCATGTTCACAACCCAACCCTCCTGATACATGTGGGCTCTGCACTTCTGAGGTCTTGGAAGATATTGGAACAGACTGAGTGGTGTGACTGTGGGACAGGAGCCATTCCCCACACTTTACCCCAGGCCTCACCAGCACTCCCCCTGATCACAGGAGATCCATTATTACCACCCTCCCAACTCCTAGTGGCCCC
>NW_006286227.1:68158-83726 GCF_000327345.1 Myotis davidii
CAGAGGTCATTTTTTCCTTTGCATGCCCAAGCAATGCAGAGCCATCCCTTCACAAGGCCAAATCTTGGTCTACTGGGGCCTGATAACTCTTCTAAACTCACCCTAAAGACTCCCTGAGACCCTTTCACACCACAAAGGTGTGTGAGCACACAGAAGGTGGTAGCTAGACTAGTTATACCCAGGGACATTTATTGAGTGGCCTCAAACCCAGCATAGGCATCACGTTTGAACCTGTATTGATCTGATGAACCCACTTGTCCCTACCTGGCGACTCACTTAGAAACTACCTCATGCAAATCAAGCACTTCCAGAGGCTCTTTCAGTCACTGAGTCCAACAGGCAGAAGGCAAGCAGTCAGGAAGAAGCAAATCTCAGGGTGATTTGGGACTTTTGTTGACCTAGCCCTGGGCCCGGTACTGGTAAAAGCAGGCTTTGTTGCATAGCTTGGTCCTTCCTGCATACATTCAGGCCCAGCAGAAACAACTACTAACTGTGGATCACTTTGTAGCTCCAAACAGGTTGCTCAGAGCCAGTCACAGGCAGTGTCTGATACAGTGGTACTTTGGTTCTCGAACTTAATTCATTCTAGAAGGTTGTTTGAGAAGTGAGTTGTTTGAAAACTGAATCATTTTCCCAATAGAAAATATTCACAACACAATTTCCTGAAATGTAAGCCGCATGAGGTTTAGCAGTAAACTGACTCACACTAGCATATTCTCTCCCTTGTTCATTGCCTAAGAGACACATGGCTGATCATACAAGTATCAGCATGAAGGGGTGTCAGATCATGAACTGAAGTTTTGTTCAACAACAGACACATTTTTTCCATTAACCACTTGGTCGAGGATTGAATTGTTTGAGATGGGAGACATTCAAGAACCAAGATTTGACTGCATTGGCTTGCACCAGAAGGAACACACCCAATGGCCAGCTTCAGAAAATATCAGTGAAGGATGAAATAAGCTTTGCAAGCAGCATATCCAAAGGGAGATTTTGGCAGGCACCAGATGCTGCTGAGGCAAATTCCACTTCATGTGGTCAGCATCTGCACAGCAACTTGTAAAATGTGGTTAGGGTTGCTCCTCACAGTCAGCCAGCCTGAGGGTGGACCCAACATACAATCAAGCCAAGAGTTATCAAGACTCAATTAAAATAAAAGGTCCACATAACCCACATAAGGGACATTCCTGGAGCACCCAGCTCAGGTAATTAAGGAGACTGTGCCAATGGGTCCCACAAGACAACTACTACATAAGGCCACCCAACCAAGACTGGGAGTCAGAGTAGATCTACGTAATACATTGAATCAAGCACAAAGAGACAGCCAAAATTAGGGGGAAAGAAGAAAAAAATGCCCCAAATGAAACAACAGGAGTAATCTCTAGTAAAAGAACTAAATAAAATGGAGCAAGCAATTTATAACATATAGCGGTTTATTTTTTTTTAATATATTTTTATTAATTTTTCACAGAGAGGAAAGGAGAGAGATAGAGAGCTAGAAACATCGATGAGAGAGAAACATCAACCAGCTGCCTCCTGCACACTCCCCACTGGGGAAGTGCCCACAACCCAGGTACATGCCCTTGACCGGAATCGAACCTGGGACCTTTCAGTCCGCAGGCCGACGCTCTATCCACTGAGCCAAACCGGTTTCGGCTATAGCGGTTTATTTTTTTAAAAATGTTACTAAGGATGCTCAAGGAATGTAGTAAAAACTGTACAAAATTTAGTGAGAAAAAACATGAAAAATGACATAAAAACCATAATAAAGGACCAGTCAGAAATGAAGAATACACTGGAAGAAATAAACAATAGTTTGGATGAAGCAGAAGATCAAATCAGCATTTGAAAGACAAGGTGGCATAAAAAAACAATCAGAACATCAAAAAGAAAAATTGGAATTTTTAAAAATGAGGATAGTTTAATGGACCTTTGGGACAACATGAAGTGTAAGAACATCTGCATCATAGAGGTACCACAAGGGGAATAGAGAGTGCAAGGGATTGAGAACAGATTTGAAGAAATATTAACTGAATTTTCCCTAACCTGGTGGAGGAAAAAGACACACAAGTCCAAGAGGTACAGAAAGCCCAAAACAAGATTAACCCAAAGAGATCCACACAAAGACATCATAATTAAAAAGGCAAAGGTTAAAGACAAAGAGAGAAACTTAAAAGCAGCAAGACAAAGACAGATAGTTACCTACAAAGAGGCTCCTATAAGAATGACAGGTGAATTCTCATCAAAAACATTTCAGGCCAGAAGAGTTTGGCATGAAATATTTAAAATGAGGAAAAGCAAGGACCCCAAAACCAAGACTAATTTACCCAGCAAAATTATCATTTACAGTTGAAGGAGAAATAGAGAGCTTCCCAGACAAGAAAAAGCTAAAAGAGGTTGTTACCACCAAAAGAATATTACAAGAAATGATAAAAGAACTTCATTAAAAAGTAAACAAAAGAGGGGGAATAAAAAAAGAGGGGGAAAAAAGAAACAAGAATATGATTAAAAGAATAAAATAGGTACAAATACATACTTGTCAATAATCACTATAAATGTAAAAGGCATAAATGCTCCTATCAAAATATATAGGGTCAATGAATGGATAAGAAGACAAGACTCATACACACACTGTCTGTAAGAGACCCACCTCAGAATAAAAGATACACACAAAGTAAAAGGATGGAAAAAGATATTTCATGCAAGTAGAATAAGAAAACTTTGAGCAGCAATACTTACATCTGACAAAATAGACTTTAAAACAAAGGCTATAATAAGAGAAAAGGGACACTATATAATGATAAAGGGAGTAAACAAGAGAATATAATCCTTATAAACATTTATGCCCCTCTTGGAGAAGCACCTAAAAACATAAAGTAAACCTTTATGGACATAAAGAGAGAGATCAGTAGTAATACAGTGATAGCAGTAGATTTTAACATGCATCAGAGATCAATGAATAGATCTTTCAGATAGAAAATCAACAACAAAAGTGTCCTTAAATGACACACTAGATCAGATGGATCTAATTGATTGCTTCAGAGCATATTTTACCCCAAAGCAACAAAATATACATTCTGTCCAAGTGCACATGGAACTCTTTATAGGATAGACCGCATGTTAGGACACAGAACAAGTCTCACTAAATTTAAGAAGACTGAAATCATATCAAGTATCTTCACTGACTATAATGCTATGAAACTTGAAATCAATCACAAGAGAAAAACCAAAAAACACACAAAGACAAGGAGGCTAAATAACATGTTACTAAACAATGAAAGGACTAACAATTGAATCAAGGAAGAAATCAAATGATACCCTAAAATGAATGAAAATGAGAACACAACAACCAAAAATCTATGGGACATAGTGAAATCAGTCCTAACATGGAAATTCATAGCATTACAGGCCTACCTCAAGAAACAAGAAATATCTAAAATAAACAATCTAACTATACACTTAAAGGAGATTTAAAAAGGTAAACAAACACAGACCAAAGTGATTAGAAAAAGAAATTATTAAAGGTCAGAAATAAATTTAATAGCCTGGCCCATGTGGGTCAGTGGTTGAACGTTGACCTATGAACCAGGATGTCATGGTTTGATTCCGGATCAGGGCACAGGCCCGGTTGAGGGCTCAATCCCCAGTAGGGAGTTCGCAGGAGGCAGCCAATCAATGATTTTCTCTCATTATTGATGTTTCTATCTCTCTACCCTCTCTCTTCCTCTCTGAAATCAATAAAAAATATTTTTAAAAGACCTTTAAAAAAAACAACATGATCATATCAATAGATTCAGAAAAAAACATTTGATAAAATCCAGCACATATTATTATAAAAACTGTCAGCAAAGTGGGAATAGAGGGAATATACTTTTATGTAATAAAGACCATATATGACAAACCCACAGCCAATATCATATTCAATGGGGAAAAACTTAAAGTGTTTCCCTTAAAATTGGGAACATGACATGAATGTTCACTTTCACCACTCTTATTCAACACTAGCGGCCCGGTGCACAAAATTAGTTCATGGGTAGTGTCCCGAGATCTGACCAGGGACTAGGGCCGATTGGGGCCTTCCAGCTTCTGGTGGAGGCCTTCCTTCTGGCTGCCAGCTGGAGCCTCCCTTCCCTGTCTGCTGGCTGCCAGACAAGGCCTTTCTTCATTCCACGCTGCCCTCTGGTGGTCAGTGTATGTCATAGCGATCAATAGAACTCCTGGTCTCCCAGTGGAACTCCTGAGGTGACACTTTGCATATTAGCCCTTTATATAAAGAGATAGTAGTGGAAGCCCTAGCTCCAGCAATCAGACAAGAAGAAATGAAAAGCATTCAAATTGGAAAGGAATATGTAAAATTCACCTTTTGCAGATGACATGATACTGTATATAGAGAACCCTAAAGATTCCACCAAAAACCTACTAGAACTGATCAATGAACTCAGTAAAGTAGCAAGATACAAAATAAATATCCAGAAATCAGTTATATTTTTATATACCAATTATGAGCTATTAGAAAGGGAAACTAAGAAAACAACTCCATTTATAATAACTGGTATTCTTATAAGAATAGAAAATTTGGATGCTCAGTAGGGACACCTGGAATACACATGTAAATGAAGGTAAGTTTATGTGAGGATATAGTGAAAAGGCAGCCATCTGCAATCCAAGCAGATGTAGTTGGTCATGTAGGCATTGCATGCCTTTGTGAGTGCCTCTCCCTAATAAGAATCTTAGACACCAAGGCTTGGTTGAGCTTCTCTGGTTGGCAACACTTTGCATATATTGTCATACATCATCACTGAGAGAATTAAGTATGTCCATGTTATACTACTGGGGGAGGACAACTGGAAACCTGCACCTGTTTTTTCTGGATATTGCCCATGTTCTTGTTCACTTACCTGATTTTAATCTCTATCATTTCAATTTAAACTATAACTCTGAGTTTAAAAACAAGAATAAAAAGCATTTATTTGAGTAAAAAGAGCTGCAACCCAGAAGATGGAAAATCAGGTAGCAACCCAAACTGTGCTTGAAGAGAACAAAGAAAGCAGGAGCTTATAAAGGTAAAAACCACACTCTGGAACAAAGAATTCTTTTCCTATTGGCTACTTAATCTGATATGATGGCTAATTAAAAAATGCTTGTTCAAGTCTGGGTGATGTAACTCTGAGGTAAGTATCTACATGAAAACAGAGGAGGGGTTGGGGAGTGAGCAAATTCCAGGATGTACTTAGCACAGCAAGCATGAAAATCCAAAAGTCCAAATGGCATCTGGGTGCAGATGTGAGTAAGTCTCACTCACCTAATGATCTCCTGACTCCATTTTAGGACCATCTGATATTAGTGAATCTATTTTGAATATTTCAGTTTACATGGTAGAGGTTGTTATCATCCCTATTTTAGAAATGTAGATAACAGGCACAAAGATGTTAAATAACTGGCTCAAAGTTATATAGTTAATAAATGGCTGAACCAAAGTTCAAACCTAGATATCCGTAGTCATGCACCAGCTCAATATTAGTGGATGTCCTAAAGAAAAGCAAGGTAAAGGGAGACACAAATCATTGAGAACACCCACTGTGCCCAGTAGTACCATCTGATCTTATGCAACAAAGTCATGAGTGTACTCCAGAGAGATCTATGTTCAAATCCTGTTTCATCCCTTACAAACTGTCTGTTCTTGAGCAAGATACTGAATATCTCTGAGCCTCAAATTATTCAGTATTGTTGAGTAGTAGAGCTCAGATGTGCAAATCACCACCAGTCTTGTACACAGCAAGATTATAGTAAATGATATCATTATCGTCTACGTTATCTATATTTTTGAAATATAATATCCATTACTTCCACTTCCCCATCCTAATTTAGAAATTAACACCATCCCCATAGCACAGAAGAGGACACAGATAGAGTAAGTAATTTACACAGAACTGACAGAAGGTTAGCCCAGAGCAGGAATTCAAATCCAAAATTTCCCATTGTTCAGCCCAATCATTTGCAACTTTCAGCCTCCTCTGCCAAATTCTTAAATTGTTCTTCTTCTCCTTAAGTCCGCCTTTCTCACCCAAAGAAGAAAGTAAGCACTTGTAACCAATGTCATGAAAATTAGACAGATTTCCTGAGTGACAGGATGATCTTCTTGCATTTTGGGGGGGAGATTGGTTCTTGCCAACCAACTGGCAGAGAAAAAGGTGACAGCAAGCCACACAAGTGCAAGTATAAGTGGGTGAGGAAATGTCAGAAACAAAGAAAACTCTTTAAAATATTAAATGCAAACTCATTTACTGGTGGCCACAGATAAGATGGAAGAGTTTACCATTGACAGGAACTGTGACAGTGATGAATGAAACCATTCTGGAACTGTGAAGGAAATTGGCCTCTGAGAAGTGGGGCAGGCATTTGACGGGGAGCAGAAGGATGTTGTGGGTGGGGGAACAGGAAGAGAATGAGAACTACTTATGTGTGGGCTGAGGCATTTTCAGTGACAGCACAAAAAATTTAGAAATAATGTTGCTGTTGGCAACATTAAAAAGCCCAGGCAGGCATCAATTCCCACCCACACCCAGTCCCCCACATTGTAAAATCAGGGAAGCTATGGCTTCAAAGGAAGAATGTGGGGAAAGGGAAAAAATGGGTAAGATGCATTTTGACAAATGAAATTAAATAGGGTCAGCTATCAAATCCCAAAAGGATAAAAAGGATCCCATGGCAGGGCCAGTATGTAATCAGTGAGTGCACAAACTGCTATTTCTCAGCACTTAAGAGGGACTATTAGAAGAACTAAAGAAGTTTGAAAGTCATGTTCCGAGTTCTTTTTACTCCCCAGTTAAAGGACTATGTGCTGCCAGAAATAAAGCAAGCCTGTGTAATAGTTGCAATTTTTTAAAAGTATTGGAAGTTGAAGGTGAGTTATAGAAATTTCATTTCTTATAAATGAAAATAAAGAATTTTATCTCACTGTAATTCTCTAAAAGCTACTGGGAAGACAGAGAACTCTGTACACTTCATTTTTAAGTACTTGACTATTTTAGTAAACATAAGCTTGTGTTTTAGGTGCACTTTCCCCTTTATCCCTCAACCTAGCTTTGGTATTTATGTTCCCCAAATAAAGCTACATTATGTCCCCTGCAATCCTTTCATTCACTCTGCAATCATTTACCACACTTCTACTGGGTGACAAGCATGATGTCAATTGCTATAGAACTGGAGGGTGTGGAAAGAAAAATAAAGCAGATCCCTTGCCCTCAAGGAATTTTAGGGAAACTATTTAGGGAGACATCAACAGGCATGAAGCAGGTAAATCCCAATTCAAGGTCAAGTCATTACCAAGTCTAGGGTAAGTTGATATTACAAAAGAGACCTTAAGGCTAGATGGCTATTGGAAAGGGCTACAAAATTGCTAGCTTGACAAACTAAAAGAAAAAATTCAAAAGGCCAAGTTCTCTACACTTTTCAAAACTCCTTTAAATAACCTTCTGATGTACTTTTTTGCCTTTTAAATTAAAAACTCCATTTCTTGGTTTTTAATAGTTTCCCACTTGAGTGGCCCTCAATCCTGACCATGCATCTGAATTACCTGGGGAGTTTATTAAACAAGCAGACACCTGTTCACTGATTCATTCCATCTAGGTCAGAGACTTAAACCTGCAATTTAAACCAGATTCCTCGCCATGTGAATTCCCCAGGTGGCCAAAGAGAGTGCCACACTTTAAGAAACACTAGTGCTACTCCAACCAAAAATGAACCCATACTATAAGTCTCTTGAGAGCACTAAGCCAGAAGAAATTTAGAGAATAAAAAGGCAGACATTTCAGATGTGATCCCACATCCTTACCACCACCCCCAATCTCTAGCAGAAAAAAAAACATAGTCACAAAAACTAGAGGGTTGAGGGGTGGGAGAGACATCGAAAACAATACACACACATATATATACACTCACAAATAAGAAGTACCCCAAACTGATATTGAAAAAATGGCCAGGGTTTAGCTCAAAACCCACAAAATTCACATAGGTTCAAAGTCTGACAGAAAAATGTAGCCTTCCATTGCAGCTGGGCTAGCTGTCTTGGCTGGAACAGCGACCTCAGAGCTATATCAATCTAGTAGCAACTAATAAAAGAAAAATATACTTTTAAGTCTCCAAAACCCAATGCATCATATCTGGAACAGCAGAAGCTAACAAATCCATTTCTACCTCCCCTAAGGTTAGAGAAAATAGCTTAGTACTTAACCTATACTTCCTAGGCTTCCCAAATAATCCTCCTAAAGTACAGCTCTGAGCAAAGCACTGACCATTCCAAAGCACACCACTGGCAACCCACTGTCTACTCTATATAATAAAATGTTGACCTCTTAATCTGACAGCTAAATGCCTCCTTCATCTGACCCCCAAACAATCTATATTTGCTACTATTATTTCCAAATCCCATATTCCTATAACACCAGACTATTCCCATTGTACAGACCTATGCTGGACCTTTGCACCTCTACTGGCATAAAACACACTAGTTCCTATACCCAGAATGCCCAAAATTACTACCCTTTCCCCCTGCCTCCAGATACCTCATGGAGACTTCCCCATCTCCTGCTCAGAAGTAATCTCCCTCTAATTGGTGCTTCTACCGCATTTGGCTTCTCTCTCATGGTACTGGGTACATTCATCTTGTCTATGTATGATTCTGTATTTCTCTTGTCTCTTCTATTAAATTTTAAGCCCCATGAAAGCGGACACCATGTCTTATCCCCCATAGCACCCAAAGCTGAAACCTACTGGATTAGTGAATTCTTCTGTGCTGGTATACAAGAGGTTAAACACAGACTGTCATTATAACTGACAGATGGTCTAAGAAAAATCCTTTCATCAGTAGAGCTGGCAATTCTTCAATAAGGACAGACTGAATCTTGCTAATAAAGCACATTTTCCTACGGATACTATAAGATAGTACTCTTTTTTTATTTTTCTATGATAAGAATCATTTGAAATTTCTGAGAAATAATAGACAGGAGAGCAGCCAGGTTTGATAGTCCAAGCTGTTTTCCACCCATTCTTCACTTAATTTTCATTAACTTTTATTTAAGTCTTAGATTTAGTTAAGATAACACTCTGGGATCTGAACTATATCTGTGTTGCCCTCCACTCTTATTTAGGCAGAATGTAAAAAGATAAATCTCCCATAAATCAGCAGGATTGTCCAAAACCCTCTTAAAGCCTCTCCAATGTTATTGAGCCCTCTGGAAACCACTAAACAAGTTGGTGACAGTTTCTCTCCTCAAGGAGATTACACTCTAGCAAGGGCCCCAGAATCAACATATCTATACTGGTGATAAGTGGGCTCTGGGTTCAGGGTTGACCCTAAACACAGGCTTAATGAATAGCTGCCTATACCATGAGGTACAAGAGCCAAGGAAAATGTCTCTACATCAGCTTGCCTTAGTACCTGGAATTCCATTATTCCCTAAAGGTAAGGCACTAAGAACACCCATTTAAAATGCAAACTTTCCTAGAGCCAGAAGTTTGATGAATGATTGTATGGATAACTTTTCATAAATATGTAAGCCAGTGAGAAAGCAGGGATCTGCTGAACAGAAAGGAAGCCCAAACCATGGCTACTTCTGAGAGACATTTAAGACCACTGCCTTGGCCCCCTCTATACTGCTCACCACCATCTGAAATATTTTGAGTGCCTTTAGTTCCATCCTCAAGAAGGTCTCAGTCTAGTGAGAAGACAGATATGTAAATAAGTAATTTCAATATAATGGGATAAGTGACAGGATAGAAGTATTCATGGGTGTCATGAAACTCAGATAAGAAACACAGCTCCATCTGAAAGGGTTGGAGAATGCTTCTTAGAGGAGGTGGTATCTGAGGTGTTTATTGAAATATGGATGAGAATAGTGTAAACATTGTCCCAGGAAGAATGATTTACATGAACATGGACACGGGATAGCCTTTTGTGTGCATAAGTATGTAATAGGGGAGTAGAAACAGAATGATCTGTGAGCCATTCAATATTACTTCAGCATCAAGCAAAAGGATAAAATAGGTAGAGATGAGATGGATCATGGCAAGAGACAGGTCATAAAGGGCCTTGTACATTATGTCAAGGAGGGGAATGAGACAATCAGATTTATGTTTAGGAAAATCAATGGTGACTGTTGAGAATGGACTGAGTAGAGGCAGTACTGAGGAGAGGCACAGAGCACAATTAACTGGCTGTTTCAATAAGCTCAGACACCATCCCTATTGCCCTTCCCTCTTCTCCTCCCCCTGCACACTTCCTTTCTTCCTCTCCTCTCTCCTGCCTCCAAACAGTCAGTGCCTCAGGCTTTCCCTTGGTCCTTAGTGAATTGCAGGGGGTTGTTTAGGATGGAGGAGAAGTTTCCAATGCTTTTCTTCATGGAATATATTCAACCAACTTGGCATCTAGATGCCATCCAGTGATGGCTACGGTGAGACTTGTAACAGCAAAAATTATCCACTCACTGGGATGATGCTATTACCTGTAAATCTCCTAAAGATTTCCAGTTGCCTCCTCTACTCAGTGTGACAAAAATAATTTGAGTCCAAATGAACTCTGCTATTTGACTAGAGCAATAGAGGAGCTTAGAACAGAAGCAAATCCACATTCCTTGTCATTTATGACAGAAGCCCTGTTTTCATTTCCCCCTCTATTTTACAAAGCCCTGGTAAACATTTTATTTTTCCTTAATAATTCCTTACTATCTCCCTTTTTGCTCCAGCAAGCTGCCTGCAAGCAGTTTGGCATTTAACTTGGGCACTTTCTCATAATCGATTTTTCACCTTAGATATCATCTTTAACTGCAAAATATCTGAGAAAAAAATAGCCCAGGCTGAAGGGTAACACCTTCAGTCTGAGTAATACTGCCATCCAATGATAATCAATAGAAGAGTTTTAAAGTGAAGTAGACCTTGGTCCCATCTCAGCTTGGATGGAGGCATTGCCAAATCACATCCCATAAGAGGTTCCAGTGACTGTCCTTGAAGCTGAACCAAACAATATAGTGTTTTCCCAAAATAAAATAAGTCACAGGTACAAGGGCACTCCAGGCAGAGAAGACTTAGATTCTATGATAGCATTCTTTCCTCTTCATAGGTACTTACAAATGGAATCTATTTTGTTGGGCACATTAGACATGTCTTACCAGATTGCATTAGTGAGGAAGAAAAAGCTAGGAAAAAAAGTGGTTACCTGAACTCCTGTGGAGACAAAAAAGGCAATTCCAAACAGTCTCTAGATAAGATGGTGAAGTTCAGAGCCCAATCTTTACTCCCCACAAGTATTTAATTAGTATTTCCTGCATGCTTAAGCAAGAGCTCACCAGTGCCCTCAGGTTATTAATCTAGGTGATCTAAGAGACAACACCCATATACAAAAGGCTAAGTGTCCATCCGTCCATCTGACCGGTAACTATGATGCGGACTGACAACCAGGGGGCAGATGCTCAACACAGGAGCTTCCATGACACGCACTGGCCATTTAAAAATAAACAGCACCATAGACCCGGCGCCAACAAACCAACACTCAGCTTCCTCCAGGTGGGACACAGGTCCCACCACCGCCCTGGAGGGACACCCCACCAAATCGTAGCCAATGCTGCTAAGACCCCATGGTGAAAAATGTGGCCCACAGCCCAACCCAGCCCGGAAACAGACACTGTGGGCGCCAGGTAAGGTAATGATGTCACATAGCAATGCCTGGCTTCTTCTCCCTAGCAACTAGCCTTCTTCAAGTTTCTTCAGCCCAGGAACCGGACTGGCTTTATAGCCAGGTGCAAACATTTTACAGTTTAACCAAATATTTTCCCATGCTTCATCTCATTTGATCCTCACAGAAGTCCTGGAGTAGGTAGATAGGAGACTCGGTAGAATCCAATTTTCTTTTCATTAGCAAGACGCAAAGAACAATATTAAAATATTTCTTGTAATTAATTTCCTTTCAACGTTCATGCATCCATGCACAGAGATACTAGTCTATAATAAAATAACTAGAACACAATGGCCAACCAACTCAAAAGTGCCAAGCAACATGAGATAAGGTTCAAGAAAAGGCCTTCAAAGGTATGATGGATTAGGAGAGAATGGTGAAGTTTCAGGGAGAGGACAAATAACTTTTTAAAAACCTACCATTTATTGAATGTTTAGTATGTTTCAGGCACTATGCCCTCACATTATTCCTACTAAGCAAGCATCAGTATCATTCCCCATTTTACAGATGAGAATCTGAGGATCAGAGTACTTTAATTACTTGCCCAAGCTCACATAAGGCAATATTTAATAGGACCAGAAGTCAAACCCAAATCAGCCTGACTCTAGAGCCCATGCTCTTAAATATATGTCTTCACTGGTATTAAGGGTTAACACAAATCTGATATTAAAAAGTCCTAAATGGCTTCTTTCTCCTCTGAGCACACAGGCTCCACTAATTTCCAGTAAAACGGAAAGCCACAAATCTCTCCCTCAATTTTGATAAAGTTAGCACAAGTTTCAAACTACATAAAAAAGAAAACAAATCCAAGAATTTTTAGTTCAAGCAGCAATTCTGTTTCTATGGAAACATGTAAGGGCAAACTGTAGGAACTATAGCATAGGCAGGCTTCCCCTCCACCCTATGAGCTGCAAAGCTATTTTTCCCTTTAAAATAAAGGAACTCTATGTATACAAGCTATTATGGCTGGAACATTGGGGGATTGTTGGAAAGGGAGGGATTTAACAATGGAATTATAAGAACAGCTTGAATTAACAGAGTTCCAGGCCAATTGAATTATTTTAGTTAACTCAGGCCTCTCCTTTGATATATCAAGTTTCTTTGGTGTATAAATATAGCCTCCTCAATCTCCACTAATAAAGTACCATAAGATGTTATTATTTGGTGGATAGTATGGGGCTGATTTGTGCCTGAGCTGAGTCATCTTCAACCTCCCTATGAAAGAGCCAACTCTCAATTAACCAGACCCGATTAAATGGAGTCCTGAACTAACTGCATCCACTTTTTGCAGAGAGAGTACCCAATGATAAGAAAAAAAAAGTATCACAGAAATTTTGTACCATATGAGTATATTGGGAGGGGGATCTGCATAACTCTGTGACTTTGGACAACTCCTTTATACTCTCTGTTTCTCTATATCTTCACCTATGTAGTGATTGTTGGCAGGATTAAATGAAATAACTCATGTTGGGTGCTTCACACAGCACTTGAAACTTAGTAAGAATTCAATAAATCTTAGCATATATTTATACTATTTTAGTCCATATGGTCACCCAGAACCATTTTCCAGGGAATATTTGGTGTGAGTCCCCACCTACCCCTCACCTTCTCCATCCCCATTTCCAAGAGTAGATTGTGATCTCTGTTAGTCGGAACAATGCCCCTAATGTTTAGTAAGGGCTTTATCACACAAAAATCTGACATTACTTTCTGAAGCACAAATGAGAATTCAAACATTTCTAAATATCTGGAAAGCAATGAAGCCAAAACAGCATTCAGGTTTGATTTTCCTTCATATTTTTAATCTCATTGCTACTTATTCACCCCAAAAGAACCAATATAACTCAATATGCCCATTGAACAACACAGTCTCTATAACAGTGTGGTTTTTTTTTTTTTTAGGTGCAATGCAGAAACAGATAGGTCTATGATGTTCTCTAAGTATAACATCATGACCAATTAGGTACTTAATTTGGCACCACTTCCTGATGATGATAATTATCATTATTATACTCACTACAAGCCTGAGGCAAAGTTGTTCAAAAGGCAAGTTTTTTTTTCTAGTCTCAAACACTCATTGGACACTTTTCTTTCTGGTGTTTTCCTTCCTTGTTTCCTTGGGTGACCAGTACCCCAACCTCTCACACCCATTCACATTGAGGTATAGAGTACCAATGACAGTTAAAAGTG
This sequence comes from Myotis davidii, assembly GCF_000327345.1. Classification (NCBI taxonomy): domain Eukaryota; kingdom Metazoa; phylum Chordata; class Mammalia; order Chiroptera; family Vespertilionidae; genus Myotis; species Myotis davidii. The sequence goes on from NW_006286227.1 coordinate 82,077, forward strand.
TATTTAAAGAGATAGATAGGATGGATGTTCCTCAGATGAGTTTGAAACATCACTAAAAGTGTTCCAAGAGATGTAAAAAGATCTCTGAGAACTCCTAATATCATACCACCTAGGCATGTTTTCCTCCAAAGTAAGAGGAACCAGCCTCACAAACCCCATTCTTTCAGTGGTAAAACTAAAGTATAAAACTGCACAGGATACTCAGAATTTATCAAGGACTGACTACTATCAAAAGGGTCTAGGACAAAACTAAACCAATTACGTAGATGATGGCACCTGTTTACCTGATGCCATGTAAGGAAAACCCAATGGTCATCAAGGGCAATTAGAAAGTTATATAAGCGATATGTTAAATCACTCAGAACCATGCAAACCATAGTTCAGATTTTCCTATAAGTTACCAAGCAAATAAAATGCCCTGGTAATATGGTACACCACATAACTACATTTTGACTTGAAAGACTGGAAGAAAAGGAAACTCAGAAACAGTTTGAAGATAAGACCACAACTTGTGAGGGAGGTACTAGGTTTGCTTGCTTTCCTTTTTCCTTCCTTCATTCATTCCTTCTAGCAGTGGGGAAAACAGGGTAAGATGACAACAAAAGAGAATACTACTTCACAGTTGGTTTCAGATCAGCCCTGCCCTGGACTCAGGTCTCCTTTCTCAAATTATTGTACTGCCCACATGCTTTCATTCTTTACAAATTCACCAAATCCACTTAATACAGTTAAAAATCTCCAGCTGAGTTTCTATCAGCGCTCTCTGTGGAAAGAAGATACCAAATGAAAGTAAAGCTGTATATATATGGCCCTAATGAGGGCGAAATATTTGGATAATGTATTGAACATTTCAAATACCTTCCATTTTCTGCTGAGGCAGCTGACTTGCTGGGAACATGTTCTCTGAGGAGTAAAAAGTTAAGTGCTCTATTCCAAATCCTCAGTGGGATGGTGAGCTTGACATAACATCAACTAGAGCAGTGATGGAGAACCAATGACATGTGTATCAGAGTTGACACGCAAACTCATTTTTTTGGTTGATTTTTCTTTGTTAAATGGCATTTAAATATGTAAAATAAATATCAAAAATATAAGTCTTTGTTTTACTATGGCTGAAAATATCAAAAAATTTCTATATGTGACACGGCACCAGAGTTAAGTTAGGGTTTTTCAAAATGCTGACATGCTGAGCTCAAAAGGATCGCCATCACTGAACTAGAGGGAGCCAATTAGCACAGTTTTTTACCATAACACCCAGTGTATCTTCCTACTACAATGGGGTTCACACACTGAATGGGGGGAAGGGAAAAGAATGTCAGAGAATCTGCTGACTTTGAAAGACCCCCTTTTGAAATAACTCAATGTTATTCATTTTCTCAAAATGTCTATAGGTAGAGTATTATTCCTGTCAATGACATGACATTCATTTAGCTAATGCATGCATAGTTTCTAGATGATGGAAAGCATCAAGAGCAGGAGTTTGAGAAAGTATCCCAATTATATGCATGGTTTAAAAATCAATTGGATAATGCTCTCCAGTTCCATCAATGCTGTTGCAAATGGTAAGAGTTCCTTCCTTTTTACAGCAGCATAGTATTCCATCGTGTAGATGTACCACAGTTTTCTAATCCATTCATCTACTGAGGGGCC
>NW_006286227.1:83868-87240 GCF_000327345.1 Myotis davidii
AGTGAGAGTGAGGGCAGGATAGGGGGGATGAGGAGACATTGGGAGGATAAGGACACATTTGTGATATCTTAATCAATAAAGGGGGAAAAATAAAAAAAATTAATGAACTGTTAGATTCATCAAGAAACAGAGAGAGGACTCAAAATCAGAAACAAAAGTAGAGAAGTAACCACTGACACCACAGAAATGCAAAAGTTTGTAAGAAAATACTATGAACAACTATACACCAACAAGCTGGACAATGTGGCTGAAAGGGACAAATTCCTAGAAAACTGAATCAGGAAGAATCAGAAAACCTGAATAGGCCAGTAACAACTGATCAAATGAAAGCAGTAATCAAAAAAACTCCCAGCCAAAAAAAAAAAAAAAAAAAAAACCCAGGTCCAGACGGGTTCACAGGGGAGTTTTACCAATCATTCAAAGAAGAACTAATACCTATACTCCACAAAGTATTCAAAAAAAATCCAAGAGGAAGGAATACTTCCAAACTCTTTTTATGAGCTGATCATTATCCTAATTCCAAAACCAGATAAAAACACTACAAAGAAATAAAATTACAGGCCTATATCCCTAATGAACATAGATGCTAAAATCCTCAACAAAATATTAGCAAGTCAGATCCAGCAATATATTAAAAAGATCATAAACCATAACCAAGTGGGATTTATTCTAGTGATCCAAGACTGGTACAACATTTGCAAATCAATAAACATGATAAATCACATAAATTGAAAGACAAAAATCATATGATCATATCAATAGATGCAGAAAAAGCATTCAACAAAATCCAACAACCATTTTTGATAAAAAATCTCCACAAAGTGGGAATAGAGGGATCATATCTCAACATGATAAAGGCTATTTATAACAAACTACAGCAAACATCATACTCAATGGGCAAAAACTAAAATCATTTCCCCTAAGAACAGGAACAAGACAGGGATGTCTGCTTTCACCACTCTTATTCATACAGTACTGGAAGTCCTAACCATAGCGATCAAACAAGAAGAAATAAAAAGCATCCAAATTGGAAAGGAGGAACTAAAACGGTCATTATTCCCACATGACATGATATTTTACATAAAAAAACCCTAAAGACTCCACTAAAAAACTACTAGATTTCATAAATAAATTTGGCAATGTAGCAGGAAACAAAATCCACACCCAATAATTAACGACTTTTTTATATACCAATAATGAATTCTCAGAAAGAGAAACTAAACAAACAATCCCATTTGCTATTGCAAAATTAAGATACTTAGGAATAAACGTAATCAAGGGGCAAAAGACCTATACTCAGAAAACGACAGGACATTGAAAAAAGAGAGATAGAGGAAGACATAAATAAATGGAAGAATATACCATGTTCATGGATTGGTAGAATCAACATCATTAAAATGTCCATATTACCTAAACCAATCTATAGATTCAATGCAGTCCCCATTAAGATACTAATGGCATATTTCACAGATTTAGAACAAATACTCCACGTATTTATACGGAACCCCAAAAGACCCTGTATTGCTGCAGCAATCTTGAGAAAGAAGAACAACATTGAAGGGATCGCAATACCAGATTTCAAGTTACACTACAAAGCTACTGTATTCAAAACAGCCTGGTACTGGTACTCACCATAATCAAAATAGCCTGGTACAGGCACAAAAACAGGCATATAGATCAATGCAACAGAAAAGACATCCCAGAAATAGATATAAGCCACAACACTCAATCAATCTTTGACAAATGTGGCAAGAGCATACAATACAGTCAAGACAGTTTCTTCAATAAATGGTGCTGGGAAAATGAACCTCGAGCCAGGCTCACCAAAAAGCAAAGATAAAGAACCCAAATAAACAAAATCAGAAATGAAAGAGGTAAAATAACAATGGACCCCACAGAAATATGAAGAATCATAAAAAAAATACTATAAGCAACTCTACTCCAACAAACTGGTCAACCTAGAAGAAATGGACATATTCCTAAAAGAAATACGAACTTCCAAAACTCAGCCAGGAGGAATCAAAATTTCTGAATAGGCTTATAACTATGGAAGAAATTGAAGCAGTAATCAAAAGTCCCCCAACAAACAAAAGCCCTGGACCAGACAACTTCACAGGGGAGTTTTATAAAACATTCAAAGAAGAAATAAAACCTATCTTCCTTAGACTATTACAAAAAAATTCAAGAGAAGGAACACTTCCAAGCTCTTTCTACGAAGCCAGCATCACCCTAATCCCAAAACCAGATAAAGACACCACAAAGAAAGAATTACAGGCCAATATCCCTCATGAACATAGATGCCAAAATCCTCAACAAAATTCTAGCAAATCTAATCCAGCAATACATTAGAAACATCATTCACCATGACCAAGTGGGATTTATTCTGGGGATGCAAGGATGGTACAATATCTTCAAATCAATAAATGTGATACACAATATAAACAAACTGAGAGATAAAAACCATATACTCATATCCATTGATGCAGAAAAAGCATTTGATAAAATCCAACACCCTTTCTTGATAAAAACCCTCAGCAAGGTGGGAATAGAAGGATCATACCTCAACATAATAAAAGCCATATAGACAAACCCACAGCCAACATCATAGAAGAACAATGTTAAAGGGATCATAATACCAGATATCAAGCTATACTACGAAGCCATTGTTTTCAAAACTGCCTGGTACTGGCACAAGAACAGACATATAGACCAGTGGAACAGAACAGACCCAGAAATCAACACAAGCCATTATGCACAATTTATATTTGACAAAGGAGGCAAGACCATACAATGGAGTCAAGACAGTCTCTTCAGTAAATGGTGTTGGGAAAACTGGAGAGATACTTGCAAAAAAAAAAATGAAACTAGACCACCAACTTACACCATACACAAAAATAAATTCAAAATGGATAAAGGACTTAAACATAAGATGAGAAACCATAAAAATCTTAGAAGAAGCCATAGGCACTAAAATAGCAGGTATTTGTCATAGCAATGTATTCAACGATACAGCTCCTAGGGCAATAGAAACTAAGGAGAAAGTAAACAAATAGGACTACATCAAAAGAAAAAGCTTCTGCACAGCAAAAGAAACCATCAACAAAACAACAAGAAAGCCCACTGCAGGGGAGAACATATTTGCTAATGTTATCTCCAATAAGAATTTAATCTCCAACATTTACAAGGAACTCATACAACTTAACAAAAGGAAGATAAACAACCCAATCAAAAAGTGGTCAAATGACCTAAATAGACACTTTTCGAAAGAGGACATTCAGAAAGCTAAGCGGCATATGAAAACATGTGCAAAGTCACTAATCATCTAAGAGATACAAATCAAAATAACAATGAGGTACCATCTCAGACCTGTCC
>NW_006286227.1:87696-97539 GCF_000327345.1 Myotis davidii
CAAAACAGCCTGGTACTGGCACAAGAACAGGTATACAGATCAATGGAATAGAACAGAGACCCCAGATATCAACCCATACCATATGGTCAATTAAGATTTGACAAAAGAAGCAAGAGTATACAATGGAGTAAAGAGTGTCTTCGTGTCAGTGCAGTGGGAAAATTAGACAGGTATATGCTAAAATAAGAAATTTAACCACCCACTTACACCATACACAAGAATAAACTCAAAATGGATAAAAGACTTAAATATAAGTCATGAAACCAGAAAAATCCTAGAAGAAAACACAGGCAGCTAAATCACAGACATCTCTCATAGCAATATGTTTACAGATACATCTCCCAGGGCAAAGGAAACTAAGGAGAAAAATATACAAATGGGACTACATCAAAATAAAAGGCTTCTGCACAGTAAAAGAAACCACCAACAAAATGAAAAAGGAGCCAACTGTATGAAAGAACATACTTGGCAGTGATACATCTTATAAAGAGTTAATATCCAAAATATATAAGGAACTCATACAACTTAACATAAGGAACACAAACAATGCAATTAAAAATGGGCAAAGTACGTAAATAGATACTTCTCCAAAGAGGACATACAGATGGCCAAGAGACATGAAAAAATGCTCCATCACTGATCATCAGAGAGATTAAAATTAAAACTACAATGAGGTTATCACCTCACAGAATGGCTACCATCAGCAAATCAACAAATTATAACTGCTGGCGAGGATGTGGAGAAAAGGGAACCCTCATACACTGCTGGTGGGAATGTAGACTAGTGAAGCCATAATGAAAAATGTTAAGTTTCTTGAAAAAATTAAATATGGAACTGCCATTTGACCCAGTGTTCCCACTTCTAGAGTAGACACCCCAAAGTGTCCAGGACACCCCGAGGTGTTGCCCGGCTTCTCACGCACCAGAGGCGGCAAACTTGAGGTAAGTCAGTCAGAGAAAGACAAGTATCACAAGATCTCACTCATATGTGGAATTTAATGAACAACATAAACTGATTATCAAAAATAGACCCAGAGACATAGACACATCGAACAGTCTATCAAACCTCAGAGGGAGAGAGCAGGAGAAGAGATCAAACAGTGAATTCTTATTTGTATATGCATAACCCATGGGCACAGACAATATGGTTGTGAAGTCCTGAGGTGGGGGACAGGGGCAGGGTATGAGAGCTCAATGGGTGAAAAGGGGATATATGTAATACTTTCAACAATAAATAAATAAACAAACAAATAAATAAATAAATTAGTAACTATTTTTTTCAAAATAGAATAAGCAGATCCAATGTCAAAACCAAAAAACCAAACTATATACTTTCAATGTCACCTGTTATTCATATAAGAGTCCTGATACATGTTATCAGTGTCTCCTTGATCTTCAAACTACCCAAAGTTCATACCTGAAAATTTTGCATAACTGACCACCAAGAATACACGGAAATTTTGGAACTTCCCTCACACTTAACGCTGGTGATCAAGTTCTGGGCAATATGAGTCTACCAAGCTCAGCTAAAATTGCATTATTTCTCATGAAACTACTGAATTAGTATGCACCATCAGTATTTAACCCTAGAATCAGCATAAGATAGGTCTTGTCTGCACATATGTCACATTCAGTCTATCAAATAGCAGCATTTTCATTGACTAACTCAAAAGTGGTTCATGACCAAGAGTAGGCCTATAAATGTTTGGTACAATTAAAGGTTGATTGAAAAATTTTAACTATAATTCTTTAGCCTTTACCTGAAATCCTGTAAAGTGGTAGGCCCACAACTGGCCATGCACAACATCCTTTTAGTAGGTCAATGTGGATAACTAGAAAAAATATAAATATTGTTTCTCCTAAAAAATTATGTTATCTGGCCATTCCATTTGTAGATAGTGTAATATAGTGTTTCACAGGATAGATTCTAATGCCAGCCAGCCTTAATTCAAACCCTGGCACTACAACTATGTTAAACAAATTACTTAACTACTCTGCCTCCATTTCTCTATCTCTAAATTGGGATAATGGAACCTACTTTACAGAGCTATGAGGAATAAATAAGTTATATGTGCAAAACACTTATTCCTGCTACAAATGTTATGTATAAGTATTGCTATTATTATTCTAATATATATTTTAATATTCACAATCTAGATAGTGCAGTAGTTCCCAACCAGGGACAATTGCACCTCTCAGGGGACATTTAGCAATATCTGGAGACAATTTTGTTTGTTGCCCAAAAAAGTGAGGAGATGCTACTGGATAGAGTCCATGGAAAATGTTAAACATTCTATACTGAACAAAGCAGACCTCTACAACTAAGAATTATCTAACCCAAAATATTATATTGCCAAGTTTGAGAAAACATGGTATAGAGCCAATTACCACTTTGTGAAAACTCAGTGAAGCAAAACTTCAAGGGCCAAATGCCAATAAGTAATAGGTGATAATTGCACTTCAAAAAGCTTGCAGCAAAGGGATTTTTCAATACCAGAACTCAAAGGTGGCTTATAGATTAATTATAGCTTCCTTCACTTAATAGATTTGTTTATAAATATTTTTACATATTTTATACATATATGTCAGTGGAAATTTTACAAATCTAACCCTAGTTAATATATTTAAGGCAAACTGTGGGTAGAAATCTTGTCAAATAACTTCAAATAGTTACCACATCATTTCAATATTTTGTGGGTTTAAGTCTCCTTAAAGAAGTCACCTGTAATTGACAGGGAAGTAGGGAATATAGAAACTTAAATCTAAGGATCTTATATATAACTGTCAGCTGAAGGCAAAGTATATCTGAAATGATAATCCAAGTTAAAGAGTCAAGAGAGGGTTTGCATCAACATCTACTTCTCAGGAAGTGATCAACTTACAGAATGTGGCCCATCTATAAAGCTAAGTTTAATTACCTAGATATTTTTTTATCTATTCTACCAGATGTCCAGTGCATGAAATTCATGCACAGGTAGGGTCCCTAAGCCTGGCCAGCAATCAGGACCAATTGAGGCCTTCCAGCTGCCAGCCGGGGCCTTCCTTTGTTCCACACCATCCCCTGGTGGTCAGTGCATGTCATAGTGAGCGATCAAATCCCCAGTCTCTATGTCAAACACCCAAGGGAACACTTTGCATATTAGCCTTTTATATATAGAGATGATTGCTTATTAACTGCATTATTCAGCCAACATCATCAATGGGCTTGTGTATGGGAGACCTGTCACTACATCAACTGGGCAATCAATCAATAAAGAGAAAAATCAACCAAGTTATACTTCTTGCACTATCTAGTTCCTTCACCTCACTTCAACTCTTCCCAAGCAAACCCATACACAACAGTTATTTGGATTGTTTTTAGGTTTTATCCAGTTGTTGTGTCCTTAAGTAAACAAATACCCCTTGTTCCCAGAATTTCTTTTCAGAACCAAAGGTTGGATTTCCTTTTCTTTAAGATAAAGTTTATGTCTTAAGTACCTACTATATGTTCAGCACGACATATAAAAGAAAGCTTTAGTCTAGATGTAAAAAAAAATCAAGCTTATTCACATGAAACAAAGAATAACTTGTGAGATATATATTCATGTTTTAGATTTGGTAATTCAGACTGCTTATATGAGTTCATATTATTAACCAACTTATTGAGGTAGATAGCATTCTCAAGGCCACCTTGTAAGCTGAATCTTGAGAGCTAGAGGGCAGTATGTAAAGTGGTCTTCAAAATAAGACTGACACAAGTTCAAATCCCAACTCCACTATTTCTTAGCTACTTCACTTTGAACAAGTTACTTAAAGTTTCTGAACTTTAGTGTTCCCATCTGTATTAAAATAAAAATAATATCTTCCTCATTGGATTGCAATGATTAATCAAAACATTAAAGATTAAAGAACAAAGCATAGTGATCATCAAATCGTATAGGGTGGTCATAAGTCCCTGGGCATAGAAGTTAAATGTTTTTCTATATGTCCCTCCATTCCACAAATTTAATTTTACTTCATTCTTAATTTTTTTTTCCTCTTAAAGGGCTTATGCATTCCTAGTTTGGGTCTTCAACTGTTGTTATATAGACTCCTCATGCATGATATTATATAAAAAATTTTTCAAAAAATAAATCAAGTAACTCCCATTTATAGCCTATAATGGGGCTTTGTGGCATTTCTTTAAGTAATTGTTAATTGCAAGCCACTGTTTTTATAATCATTGGTGTTTTGCGGTTATTCAAAAGAGAAGGTAGGAAGAAAAAGGAAAAAAAGGAAGAGGAGGTGGAGGTGGAGGAGAAAAAAGAAGAAAGTGGGGAAAATGAAAACTTACGAAGAGAGAAAGGAATAGAAAAGGTAATCCAGGCAAAGAGCACAGCATAAATAAAGACACAAAGGCAAACTGAGTGTAAGCAGGCTAGTCTGATTGGATCACAATGGGTATGTTGGGCATCTTTTGATGCTCACAGAGAATGGCAATAGTTACTTGCTTATTAAAAAAGTTTTGAAATATCACATGCCTGTTATTCTGTATCCAACTATTTCCTTCCCTAGACTGTTTGAGAAAAGCAAATGCCCATTGATTTTGGAAAACTCATTCAAGACCTGAAAGGCTCAACACCAGTCCTGCCCAGTGAACTCCCTGGACTGGAGGTCATTGGCTTTCTACTACTCTAAACACTACCTGCAGTGATACTCACCTCCTCCAACACCCATATCAAATATTACAACTAAACTATAGAACAACTAAAATATGGCTGAATGGAAATCCTACAACTATGGAATTAAAGAAGCTACACTGAGACTGGTAGGAGGGGCAGAGATATGGAATGGGCTGGTTTCACACCCACATGTGGCAGATAAATATTGGGAGGGATATTTCGACTACAGAGGTCTCTACTTAGGAGCGAGGAGTCCCAGCCCCACACTGGCTCCCCAGCCCATGGTTCCAGTGCCATAAAGATAAGTTCCCATAACTTTTGGCTGTAAAACCAGCAGGACTGAGACTGAGAGAGAGGGAGTGCTGCTGGAGTCCCAGGCATTTCCTCTTAAAGGGCTTATGCATGGATTTATTCTGAAGCTAGAGCAGCAGCTTGAAAGGCACCAGAGACTTACTGGAAGGAACTGAATTGTCTGGCATCAGGGCAAGAACTTCGGGGGGTGGGGGAGGAGCTTTCACCCAGACAGAAGTGGTGGCAGAGGCCATTGTTCTTTTGATGAGCTCTCCCCCCGCCCCTCCCCACACACACACAAAGCCAGTAGACAGATACCATATCTGAGACTCTATCAACCTAGCTCACACTGTTGCCCAGCCCTGGTGATTTTCTGAGGCCCTTCCCCATTCAACTTTTGACCCCATCCAAGCTATTTCTAGTGGCTTTACCATATGAAAGCCTGTCTTGGCTCATGCTTTAGATTTTATTTAAAATATCTCAAACAAGCAGCATCTAGCCTCTGTATACCTTGTAGCTCTTGTTAAGTAACCCCAGGCCTGGAAATAGCAGCATCAGGCCTTGGTTCACAGCTTGGCTTCGACTGGGCACCTCCAAGCACAGCATAAGTGGCAGCCACCTGAAGATCACTTTGTAGCTCATGATGGGTGGTCCATGGAAGAATACAGGTGGTGGCTTGACCTTGATAAATTTTTTAAACAAACAATGACAGAAAACTTCCCCTACCTGGTGAAAGAAATAGACTTACAAGTCCAGGACTCACAGAGAGTCCCAAACAAGTGGAACCCAAAGAGACCCACACCAAGACACATCATAATTAAAATGCCAAGGGTTAAACATAAAGAGAGAACCGTAAAAGCAGCAAGAGAAAAGCAGTTAATTACCTACAAGGGATCTCCCAAAAGACTATCAGCTGATTTCTCAACAGAAATTTTGCAGGCCAGAAAGGTCTGGGAAGAAATATTCAAAGTGATGAAAGGCCTACAACCAAGATTACTCTACCCAGCAAAGCTATCATTTAGAATTGAAGGACAGATAAAGACTTCTCAGACAAGAAAATGCTTACAGGAGTTCATCACCACCAAACCAGTATTACAAGAAATGTAAACAGTCTACTTTAAGAAGAAGCAAAAAAAGATAAAGAATATAAACAATAAAATGGCAATAAATACGTATCTATCAACAATGTATTCTAAAAAAATAAAATAAACAAACAAGCAGAACAGACTCAGATACAGAGAACATTTTGACAGTCACTAGATGGGAGGGGAGTTGGAGGATGGGTGAAAAAGGTGAAGTGATCAAGAAGTACATATTGGTATTTACAGAATAGTCATGGGGATGTAAAGTACAGCACCAGAAATATAGTCAATAACATTCTAATGACTATGCATGGGGTCAGATGGGTGCAATATTTATCAGGGTAATCACTTAGAAAGTATGTAATATCTAATCACTGGGGTGTACACCTGAAACTAATATATTAACATATAATATTATACTAGTATTAGTTTCAGGTGTAATTTAAAAATAAAAAAAATTTAAAATAAGAAATCAAAGGAGTCTACATGCTAATTAAAGAACATTATTAATTTTGGTTGAATGTTCACATTTACATAATAGAATTTATATCAGTATGCTTATGAATATTCTTCATATACATCTCAAAGAAAAGTTGAATGACTGAAGATACATTTTCCTTGTTTTTTTTGTTTACAACTTACTTTGCTATGATAATCCTTGCAATATGAATGTCATTGATAATCACATTTTCTATTTTGAATTTTGTATTAGCTTTTTCCAATTGTGATTACTGTTGATATTGACAAGTAGGTACAGATAAATTGAACCACCAAAACATATTAGTATTTTCCACTAATTTTTAAATTACTAGTGATTAAACTAAGTGTTATTTAATATAAATTCTCAGAACACCCACATTGTCATCATGTAAAATAACATTTTTTGTTCTTTAATTTATAGAGTTATATTCTGCAATATAAAGTGTGACAAAAAAAAACAAAGCCACCCTAAATGGTTTGGCTCAGTGAATAAAGTGTCAGCCTGCGGACTCAAGGGTCCCAGGTTCGATTCCGGTCAAGGGCATGTACCTTGGTTGCGGGCACATCCCCAGTGGGGAGTGTGCAGGAGGCAGCTGGTCGATGTTTCTCTCTCATCGATGTTTCTAACTCTTTTTCCCTCTCCCTTCCTCTCTGTAAAAAAATCAATAAAATATATTTTAAAAAACAAAAAACACAAAGCCTATAATAACCCTTTTATTTAAGATTTTGGCAGAAAAAAAAACTTAAGAAAAATACCCCTCTTTCCCCCATACATGTATCACAAACCTAGGGAGAATTGCTCCTTTATGGAAAGGCAAGCCAATTAAAATACATAAGTCTTCTATAAATATAGTGCATTTTATGGTAAAGGCAGGTTGGAGGTTGGTGCAACTATACAGGTATAGGACAAGGGAGTTCCTTTGTGATAGTGGAATAAGACAGCCTATACCTTAATTATGGTAGTGGTAACAGGAAACTACTCATGAAATAAGATTGTATAGAATTACACACACACACACACATACACACACATACACACACAAATGAGTGCATGTAAAAACTGGCAAAACCTGAGTGAAGTCTATATATTATACCAATGTCAATTCGTTGGTTTCTTTATTATACTAGAATTATGTTAGATGTTACCATTGGAGGAAACTTGAAGAAGGGTACAAGGGACCTCTTTGTATTATTTTTGCAAGTTTTTTTGTAAATCTATGATTATTTAAAAATAAAATTTTTTAAAAATATAAAAAACACTACTTGCAATTTCCACTCCCATTAGGTTGGTCCAATCTTCCTTGAAATGTATTACAGCCAAATGAAGTCCCCAGGATCCTGCACAAAGAGAAAAAGGCTAGAATTTTATAAACTGCTAGCTAACTCATAGTGTCCACCACATCAATTTAGCCAAAGCTGGTGCAATCTAGGTATGTGAGTTAATATCCCCATAATTCAGGATTTCCTTTGAGTTTCAGGTAATTTTTAAAAGAATTCTAATACAATTACCTTTGCTATTTGGCTCACTTTCCATTCAAATTCCATCAAGTGGAATAAATTACCCCAAAAAGTTTTCAACTTTCATATATAAATTTTATATATGAATTAATCTGAGGTTTTCTCTTGGGAAACTAAGCAGCTAATACAAAATTAATTAACCTATTTCCCTCAGCTTAAAACCCTATGTAAGCACTAACAACTCCCAGCACCCCGACCAACCTACACAGAGCAGTAGTGAACAACACAATTGATGCCTTCCCACCCTCATGTCCTCTCTGCTCTCAGTACTTATTGATCCATAGACTTTCTCGAAATGAACAGACTGACTCTTCTGCTTACAGAACAACTTCAGATTTAAAGGGTAATAGAGCTGATATTTGGCAAATATGTCAGGCAATGGAGTCCATCTTAATACTCATACTACCTCCTTAATCCACCTATTCCCCTGCCACTGCACTTCCACCTGTGCAAGTACTATCCCATATGATAAAATTGAAAGTATGGGGTCTCTGGAATCAACAATAGGAGTTTGTTCTACCATTTACTATATGAGCTTAGTCATGTTGCTCACCTCTTTGAGCCTCAGTTTAGTAATCTGTAAAATGAAGATAATACCACATGCTTCATAACATCATTATGCAATTATAAAAAAAGTTATTAAAATGATTAGCACAAGGTTAGGCACAGATTGTTCAAACAATAAATGGTAGCTATTACTATCCAAGATTACTCTCCTCCTAACAGCAAGGAGCACTTCCCTGGAAAGGACTCCATCATTCATTCATTCAATGGAATGAAATGAAAACCTACTCTGTGCCAAGCAAAATTCTGGACATCAGAAGTAGAACAATGAATAAAACAGGGTACCTGACAGTGATAAGCTCATACTCTAAATTGAGAATTATGCCAAAACCGTTTTGGCTCAGTGGGTAGAGCGTCGGCTTGTGGACTGAAAGGTCCCAGGTTCGATTCCGGTCAAGGGCATGTACCTGGGTTGCGGGCACATCCCCAGTAGGAGATGTGCAGGAGGCAGCTGATCGATGTTTCTCTCTCATTGATGTTTCTAACTCTCTATCTCTCTCCCTTCCTCTCTGTAAAAAATCAATAAAATATGTTTTAAAAAAATAAAATAAATTGAGAATTATAATCCAATCTTGTGATAGAAAGCCACAGCCAGAATCTAAGCATACAAGAAGCAAAATCTAATCCCATGAAGTTGGAGAAAGGGAATTGGTAAGAACCAATAATAATCTTCTAAAGTTCAGAACAGAAAGGATTAGCAGGAAAGCTGTGGCTTCTTAAGTACCTAGGGGTGTGGATTACACACACACACACACACACACACACACACACACACACACACAGGAGTTTGGGGAAGCAAAACAAAATAGGGCTCAATTTGGTGATACAGATCCTTTAGTACCGTATTTGCCGGCGTATAAGACGACTGGGCGTATAAGACGACCCCCTAACATTTCCACTCAAAATACAGAGTTTGTTATATACTCGCTGTATAAGACTACCCCCTCTTCCGCACACCTTCCACACACCAAATAAAAGGTAAAACAATATCAGATTTGATTTTAACATTTTAATTTATATTCAAATGCTTATGACATGCAGGAAAACTGTCACAAGGCTGTATGTAATCAAACATATACATAAAACAGTGCAAGTTTATTACCGGTAAACATACCGGTAATTCACTAAAGAAAACACACTCTATAGACTGGTACCGTAGATGCTTCTCAGGAACACAGGCAAGCAGCCCACAACCTAGAGGGACTGTCAATGATAGAAGTAAGATAACAAATAGAGGTAGAGAGCAAGTGCCGGGCAAGTCCCTAGCAA
>NW_006286227.1:97793-118504 GCF_000327345.1 Myotis davidii
AGCAAAATCGCATATCAGCCGAGCATACACCCAGCAGCGCTGCTGATGCCGGAACGGTATGTGGAATGAAGTGGGCGGGCATCGGGAGGCCACTATGGCACGGGGCAAGCACTATGGGCAGTCTATCTGAAGTGTACCTGGCGTATAAGACGACCCCCCACTTGGAGGCATATTTTTCAGGGCCAAAAAATCGTCTTATACGCCGGCAAATACGGTAGTCAGTTTTGAAGCTGTGCTGGACAGGGTGAACCCACATGTTTAATATAGCTCAGTTCTATTGAGGTTGAATAAAAGCAGGGTCTGACAACATGTAAACAAACAAATGAGGTTCAATGATATAAGGCTATAAATATATACAAAGTGGTATATAAGCACAGAACCAGGTATTCAACAAATATTATTCAACATTATTATAAGTCAGGCACTATGCTGGGTGTTGAGTAAACCAAATGATATCTTGGTCCTCATGGAGCATACAGTACAGTGGGAGAGACAAACATTAATTACATGGATAAATAATTACAGACAAGGAAAATTCTATCCACTAGATCTCTCTCACTGCCATCCAAATTCATGCATTCCATATATTATATCCTATTTTCAAAAAAATCTAAGTGGCTGATCACTTAGAGGACTACTTCTATTAGATAATAAATATATATTTTTGGAGTGGCTATCTGAATACAGTATTTACTCTGAAGGGATGGCTGTGATGGCAGCATTCCAGGCAGTGTGACATACTAGTGGAAGTTGTATTGTTTAGGTCCTCTTTTAGCATACCTCACAGCACAGTGAGACCATCTGTTTCTGCCCTAATGTTTCTAAGTGTTGCCAGTGGAGAGATCTCAGTTATGCATGTCAAATGGAAAGCATGAAAATATTTTCCTTCCCTATTCCTTTCACAAAAGATAGCAGTTCTCTGGTATGGTGAGAAGAGTTATTTTTTGTTTGTTTTTTGCTGTTCATTCATTTATTTATGCATTCATATATTCAACAAATAATGAGTGCTTACAAGGGGGAAATAAAAACATGGTATATGTCCTCAGTAAGCTCATAGTCTATCAGAAATGTGGACCACTAAATATACAGTTACAGGAGAGTCTGACAAATCCTTGAATGAAATATCACAAAGTGCTGAAAACACTGGATTTTGAATTGGGAATGGGGGAGGAGGAGCCTGACAAGGCTTCCCAAAGCTAGGAAGTATTTGAAATGATAGTAAAAGTGGGCTAGACAAAGAAGGAGAAATGGCATTTCAGGTAGAGAGCACAGCATGGGCAAAGATATGGATATGAGAGACAATATAACATGTATATGTATAAGTATAGGTAGGAAGACCATATATCCTGGTACTCAAGATAGTCCTAATAGTCCTAATTTCTTTCTGTTATCCAGGCATAATTAGTAATAGTAGCCCCTTTCCTTTTCAAAGTTGTCCCAGTTTGGATAATACATTATGCAAATATCGTGCTTATATGAAGAATTACAAGTATTTTGAAAGTTAGCAAGTTGACTCCATTTTGGAGTGAAAATTGAACCCTTAAGTCTGAACAATAATATGGGAAAATAGGTATTGGACTACTTTGAGGTTTTATTTTCCATTTTTTAAATTCTAACCACAAAGTGTCAACTTTCCAATTTATGCCCAATATCTTCCTACCCAAGTCTGGGCTATTAGATTTTATTTATGCATTCCTAGGACCAATTCTGCCATTTACTAACTCTATTAACTGGGGACAAGTTGTTTAAATACTCTGAGCCTAAGCTTCCCAACCGTAACATGAGGATTCATTCAAACATTCAGCAAATATTTATATATTGATTATAATGTTTCATGTATTATGCTAGGATTATCCCCAGATATGGTCCTTGCCCTGGTTGAACTTACAATCTACTGAGGGAGACATATATACAACAAGCAATTATAAGAACATTGATTAAATTTACTGATTTATTTTATGTGGGCATCAAAACTCTGATATCACAACTCAATATGACAGCACATATATGCACATTCAAACACACACATACACATACATATACGAAAGATATTGACCTGAATCAAATATGAAATAAGTCTAAAAGTGCTAAACAAAATACTAATCAATCAAATATAGCAGTATTTTAAATATTAAAATACCATAACACCAAGTAGGATTAATTCCTCAAGTTCCTTTAACATTAGTAATCTACAATGATAATACATCCCATATCAATAGGCCGGGGGAATGTCAAGGGGGAAAAAAGGAGACATATGTAATACTCTTTGTAATACTTTAAGCAATAAAACAAAATTTAAAAAAAAGAAAAGAAAAAGTATCTATATGACCATCTTAATGGGTATCAAAAGGTATTTATTGAATTCCATGTTGTATTCCTCACAAAATCTCTTAGTACACTTGAAACAGAATAGTCATTTCATATAATAATGAAATGAACCCAAATTAATAGTAAACTTAGAGCAGTAGTTCTATAATATCTAAACAGAAAGATTGTTTTGAAAATTAGAGGTATTCATAGTCAGTGCCTTCAATAATAACTGGTAACTGCTAGTAATAGTTGAGATTATTATAATTATTGTTAAAGTTGCAATATGAGGCAAATGAATATTGGGGTGTGGTTGAAAATTATAAGAATAAAGCCAGATCCTGAAGGGCCTGGTGTGCTATACTAAATAGATGGCATATTATGCTGTATATGACAGAGGAGTTAAAAGCAGAGCAATTCCATGAGCATATCTATGTTTAACAGTTTATTCTGACTGCTGTGTGGAGATGAATTGAAGGGAGTCAAGGGTAAGTCAGGAAAATCAGTCACACACAAAAATGAAGCCAAGGTAAAGAAAAAATCATGGCCTGAAATGGGGTGTTGGCACTAGAGATGGAAATTTACAGATACATTCACAATAAATCTAGAAAGCAAAATATCCCTGTCAGTAGATAAGACATGGGGAAAGAAGAAAACAGAGAGGACATGTAGAGATAGGCAGGCTATTCAGGGTTTGTGGACCATGTTGAGATTATTTATATTTATTCTACCAGCAATGAGAGGTCATTAAAGAGATTTAAGCAGGGATTTGATGTGATGAGATTTATATTTTAGAAAGT
This sequence comes from Myotis davidii, assembly GCF_000327345.1. Taxonomy (NCBI): domain Eukaryota; kingdom Metazoa; phylum Chordata; class Mammalia; order Chiroptera; family Vespertilionidae; genus Myotis; species Myotis davidii. The sequence continues at coordinate 100,901 of NW_006286227.1, forward strand.
TCTTTTGACTACTAAGTAGAAAATGGTTTGGAGAGAGATATAAATGGAAGAAAGAAAGCCAGTGAGGAAGCTGTTACAATAGTCAAGAAAATGGCTGAGATTCTGGTTAATGCATTTCTAGAAGCAGATATTTATTTACCAAAAGAAAAAATCCTGGAACGTAAGTTTCAGAGAGAGGATTATGCTTCATTTAGAAGATGTTATATTTGAGAAATTCTAAAGAAGATGCCACATATGTAGCTGTATATATGGGTCAGTAGCTCAGCCCAAAAGCCTAGGCTGGAGATAAAAACAAGGGAGTCAAATAACACTGGCTACAATAAAGAAAGTGACTCTGAAGGTACAAAGACTGGGGCCAAAAAGATCTATTTGCTTTTTGTTAATAGAAAGATGAAAGTGCTATACCCTAGACATACATAAAATAAATATTGAGTTTTAGTTTCATTAACTTCCTCTAAAAAGATAGGTTATATATAAGAAATCTCAACAAATAATCAGTCATGGAAGTAAACTATATGGGAAATTTTAAAAGGAGTAACCATGTAGCCCTCTATACACACAGCCTGTTTCCTCAAGGCTCCCAGGTCAAATTACAATAGTCTTTGTACTCTCCTCATTATGAACAAATAATAAAATTGGGTTGCTAATACTCTTAGAATTTCTGAAGGTGAGAGAAAGAGATGCCACATGCTGCATTACAGAACTGGGAATGTGATAACTGCCAATTTCTAGCCTCTGCTTAGTAGCAGCTGCAGAGCATTTTTAATTGATTAGTCTAAAAGAATGGCAGAAGCCATTCTCTCCTTTCCCCAGGATTCCCATTAGAATTAACACCCCAGTGTCCAGCCAAGTACTAGAATCACAATAAACAGGGGAAAATTAGGGCACGCTGTGGCACTCATGGAAACCATATACGATAAGGGGTTTCTACTGACAATTGGAAACAAAATATAGGGGAAATAGGTCAAATATTAAAGAACATAATCATTGTCTATTAAAATATTTTATGTAGCTTCAATAAATAAAATTATTGCCCTGGCTGGTTTGGCTCAGTGGATAGGGCATTGACCTGGGGACTCACGGGTCCTGGGTTCAATTCTAGTCAGGGGCACATGCCAAAGGATGCTGTTAGATTTCTGGTCAGGGCACGTGCCCTGGTTGTGGGTTCAATCCTCAGTTAGCGGGGAGCAGGAGGCAGCCAGTCCATGTTTTATTCTCACATCAATGTTTCTCTCTCTCCCTCTCCCTTCCTCTCTAAAATTTAATTTTAAAAATATTTTAAAAATCTATTTCATAGTAAAAATAGATATATAGACCACTGAAAGAGAATAGATAGAATGAAAACAGACTTAACCAAATATAGAAATTGTTTGAGCTAAAAATGGCATTTCAAGCAGGTAAAAAAAAAACAACAAACAGAGATGGGGACATTATTCAATAAATGAGTTTGCATCAACTGGCTAATCATTTGAAATATAAGAAAGAACATGTCCCTAACCTATTCCTTAAATCAAAATAAAATCAAGTGGATTGAAATATTTAAAACACTAAAAATAAGAAATATCAGGTGTTGTAGAAGAAGATTTCACTTTGAGGTACCTGTGGGTCATCCATCTGGAGCTGTTGGGGAGGTAGGTACTTGAGATGAGGGTGACACTCAGGAAAGAGATAAGAGCTAAAAATAGAGATTTCAAAATATCTTAGTAACTTTAGCCATCAAAATGGGTGAGTCTGAGAAATTATGTGGAGTGAGAAGGGGGTCTAGAACAGAACCCCAAAGGCATCAACAAACAGAAAGTGTTCCTAGAACTAGAAGGTAGAAAGTAGAGGTTTCACGAAAGGCACAGGAAAAGAGGTTTAAGAAGGGAGTATCCAGTAATATAAAATGTTTCTAGGAGAGCAAGTAAGATAAAACAGAAAAGTATATTGCCGAAACCGGTTTGGCTCAATGGATAGAGCATCGGCCTGCGGACTGAAGGGTCCCGGGTTCGATTCCGGTCAAGGGCATGTGCCTGGGTTGCGGGCATGTCCCCAGTGGGGGATGTGCAGGAGGCGGCTGGTCGATGTTTCTCTCTCATCGATGTTTCTAACTCTCTATCTCTCTCCCTTCCTCTCTGTGGAAAATCAATAAAATATATTTAAAAAAAAAAACAGAAAAGTATTCACTGGACAAGGAGGTTAGTAAAAGATTTACAGGAGTGATGATAATAAGGACTTATTTAAACATATTGAGTAGTTTAAGTATAGATAGTAAGTACATTCAGCAAGTGCGGATTAAGAGGAGGAGAATGATACAGGGAAATAATTAGAAGGTAATACAGGTTAACTTGTACCTCCTAAAAGATATGTTGAAGTCCTCACCTTATTTGGAAATTTTCATTGTGGATGTAATTAGTTAAGATGAGGTCATACTGGAGTAGGACCGTCCCTTAATCCAACATAATAGGTGTCCTTAGAAGAAGACATGTCACATGAAGATAGACTCAGAGAGAATGTCATGAGAAAACAGAAGGAGAGATCAGAGTGACGCAGCAAATGTAAATTTGTGGGTTTAGAGGGGTTGATGAAATTTGCATTTGATGCCTTCTATTTGTTATGAAATTTAGGAGTTGGCATGTTTTACTGAGAGTGAGAGATTTTATATGAAAAGATTGGAGGTTCACTAAGAGTGAAGAAATGGAAAATAACAACTTGTGTGGAAATGGAAAATAACAACTGAGCAGGGAAACATATTGGCAAGTATCAATGAAGACCTATAGTGTTAATGTTCACTGAACCAATGTTTACTGATCTACCCTATGCAAAGCACCTGTTCTAGGAGCTAGTGTTACCACAGGGGACAAGACAAACAAGATGCCTCCTCTTATAAAGCTTGCATTTTCATGGGAAGAAACAAGAGACAAACAAAAAAGAAAATATACAATAAAATTATTTATTGCATGAAAGAATTCCATTTAAGCCAGATATTAATGGGCATGTATCTTTGTGAAATCTAGAAGAAACTTAGCCAATACAAGTACATGACAAACTTGTCCTAGGTATATCTCTTCTATACATTCACCTGTACAGGACATGGCTCTTACATGCCTATCAAAAATCCCAGATGAACAAAGTAACCAGAGTGTTCTTAGAGGTCACACATGTCCCAAAAATCACAATGATTTGCACCATGTCATTCTGGCATTAGTAGACTGGGCAATAATTGTGCATCTAACATAAGGGCAGCTATTGCTAACTGGCCTATGAAGGAGCTTGGCATGACTACAACCTCAGCTTTATCATACACCAAGCTTCAAGTTCTGTGCCTAAGCCCTAAGGTAGGAGGACCTAGTTGTCCTTGGTTATCAGTCTCAAATATTAAGGAAAGCTTTAATACCATTGGTTTCTCTTAATAACTCTATATGTAACTCTATCTACAAAGACTTTACAGGTCATATTGAACCTACTACATATACAGAGGTGAGCACAGGTTTGAGAGTCTCATAGATTTGGATTTAAGTTCTAGTTTTGCACAGACCCATAGATACAGAGAACAGACTGATGGTTGCCAGATAGGAGGGGGGTTGGGTGCCTGGCTGAAAAAGATGAAGGGATCGAGAAGCACAGACTTGTACTTACAAAATAGTCATGGGAATATAAAGTAAAGCATAGCAAATATAAATCAATCTATAATAGTGAAAGTGTAATATGCTAATTAGACCAGACAGCTGAACGACCTTCTGGATGAAGCAGGGCTGCGAGGGCTGAGGCAAGCCACCACGGCTGCAAGGGCCAAGCCCCTTGCATGAATTTTGTGCATCGGGCCTCTAGTAATCCTATATTATAAAGAGCTAATATGCTAATTAGACCAAACAGCAGAAGGACCATCTGGACGACCTTCCAGACAAAGCCGGAGGCTATGAAGGCCAAGCAACCAGAATGACCAAGCCCCTTGCAAGAATTTCATGCACCAGGCCTCTAGTATTATAATAACTATGTATGGTGCCAGGTGGGTACTGGAAATATCAGGGGAAACACTTTGTAAAGTATATGATCATCTAACCACTATGTCGTACACCTTAAACTCATACAAAATAATATTAAATGTAAACTATAATTGAAAAAATAATAATAAAAGCCAAAAGAATTCTAGTTTTGCTATTTATTAGACATGTGGCCTTAGGCCCATTAACAAACTTCTATCTGAGCCTTATTGTGGACTTTCCATATTACTTTGGAACCATATGTGTTAAACAACCACTAGGATCCTTCCTTTCTCTCCTTACATTTGCAATGTCTCTGGAGGTAATGGAAGTCTTCAGCACACTCCTCATTCAGGACAATCTCACTGCTTTTGGTCCTGAAAGGACCACCTTCAATTCTAATTTATCTAACCCTAGCCTTCTAGGATTTGGTAAACAGAACACTTGATGAATTTTATAATTTAGATCCCAGGCTTCTCTAAACGCTTCTTCTTTGTAAATAGAATTCCTAATTTTAAAATACATATAAATTCTTGGAGTACATTATCTAACCTCAGTTACTTAAACAAAGCTATACACAATTGCCAGCTTATAAAGAGAACTTGGGCCCTTCTTTTCTTTCTGGGGGCATTTGCATTTGGAATACTTGCTGTTTTACCAAAGGTAAAAAATGGGTTAAAAAATGAAAGGTCATTTTATATACTACATTTTAATGCTCTGAAAATTGGAATTTACAAAATAAATTACAGTGGAGATATTGAGAACCTAGGGAAAACCCAACACACTCCAGGAGTTTTTAAAAAGTCTTTGTCCTTTCTCAAATATCTGCTAAATAAACAGTTCTTACTATATAACATCGGGAGACACATTACAGTTAAAGAAGTCCAATACCTGCATTGAACTGATAATATACATCTCTATAACTTAGGGGAAAAAGTAATAAGTATGGCTGTGGAGCCCTATTTCCACCGTCTCTTCTGGGAAAGATAACTTTTTACACAAACTCATTTTTCATTTCCAACACATTGTCTTCCTTTTCCAAACAGGATATAAAATGATTTCTCAAAATGAGCACTGAGAAAAGCTTCCCTTCACACAAAAGTCTACCCACCTCTTGAAAAACTCTAAAATTAGAAAGGCATTTTCTCACAAAAATGGAAGCAACTCTGCTAACCTACTTTGCACAATTCTTCAAGGCAGGCATAACTACCTTTCCTGGGCTTCCTTGAGCTTTGACATCGTCCTGCAAAATACTTTAGGCTACCAAGCCTCTAATTGGCCCCTTGGAAAGACCACTTTCTCACCATTAATGTTAAGTCTTAAAATGGTTTCATCCTCTCAGGATTTCCTTATTGCCGGGGTCCAGCCCCAGCAGGTCCAGGGGTCCCCAATAGGTGTGGACGGAGTCGGCGAAGAGGGAATGACACGGAGACAGCGTTCAGTTGATCAGCAGCCTAGGCAGGATCTCTAGCCAAGTTCTAGTCAGGATCTCCAGCGAAGTTCTGGTTAGGATCTCCAGCCAGGTTCTGTGGCCATGTTCTCTCGCTAGGTTCTCCAGCCAGGTTCGGGTTAGGTTCTCCAGCCAGGTTCGGTAGCCAGGTTCTGTAGCCGGGTTCTTCAGCCAGGTTCTGTCTAGGTTCTCCAACCAAGTTCTGTAGCCAGGTTCTGTCCAGGATCTTTTGCCATGTTCTCTCCAGTGAGAGGTTTTATTCCCTCCCTAACTTCAGGGGAAAATCCCTACTTGGGGAAACAACCTTTCTCAAAGAGGTGCCCTTGGTTAAAACACATAGTGCCAAGAAGGTGATCAAACATATTAAGAACAGTATGCCATATATGCCAGGTCCCTTGAAACATCAAGGATGGACCGGCTCCCGGCACCTTATCAGAAGCAGATCCTATTCCTTTGACTTGTTTGCATGCATGATGTCAGCTGTGTCTTGGGAAAATGAGAATTATGTTTTCCTCTTACAATTTGGTCATTTTTAATTTCTTTAAGCTGCATTTAAGTTACACCCAAAAATATGGCTGGAGAAGCAGCACTGTGGAGCAGGGATAGGGTTGATCAAAGCGTCACAGACTGGAGTTCTAGTTCTGACTCTTCTGTTTACTAACCACATAGCCATAGAGTAGTTTAATATTCCTGCATTTCCTCCAGTATAAATAAAGACAATGAAAGTAACAAACACAGTATTGGGTTTACCTCACAGGGTAATTATAAGGATCAAATGAGAACATGAAATCACAATAATAATAATAATAGCTACATTTGCAAAGAATTTACAGTTTATAGAATGCTCTTTCATATGCATTAGTTCACTATGCAAATTATGAATAGCTATGCTAGGCATTGTGACAATCACATGCATCAAATTGCTCTCAAATCAGCCAGGCCCAAAGAGGCATAGAAAATTTCTTTAAATGTTACAGCATTTGTTCCAATTTATATATAACCCTATTTGTAGTACTGTCATTTCTGCTGGTATCATTTTTTTCTTTCTAATATACTTCAGAAAGGTAAAAAAAAAAAACCGACCCCTCTATGAGAAGAAAGTTTCATTAAAATATATCAGTATAAACAGTTCCAATTCTAACTTACACATTTTATTATTTACTGTTTTGCTTATTTATTATTTGATTTTTTAAAATTATAGCATATAAGCAAACTTTGTGGTGTGAGTTATAAAAGATACTTTTCCAAAAAATGTAAATGTAAACGTACCTTATTGCTTCTTAGGTCTGAGCAATATTCACAGTCATAACAGCAGTTTTATATTACTAAACACATTTGAAAAGTGTCGTAGTCATTAGTGCTGCTTACCAAATATTTATATTTCTTCCCCTTCCAAACACATAGTGGGATTGTGTTCCATACACACATACACATGCATTAGTTATGGCCATGTGATGAGCTATGGTCAATGATGCATGAGTGGAAGTGACATGTGTCACTTCTGGGAGGAAGCTTTACGAGCCAGTGCATTATGCATCACACATTCTTTCCCTCTGTCAAGGCAACTAGCAATGCTAGAGTTGGCAGTTACTCTGACAACCTGAGTCCTAGAATAATAATGACATGAATCAGATCCTCAAGCAACCAAAAATATGGAGCAAGAACAAGACCCAAACTTTTGTTATTTTAAGCAATAAGATTCAGGGTTGTTTGTTTCTGCAACATAATAACCCATACTAAATAATATACACTTAATGGTTATAAATTTGGACTTTGAAGTTAAAGAGATTAAGTTTCATTTTAGATGTATGATCTTAAATATAGTATATATGTACAGTAAGCAAAAACAATACCTACCTCATAGGGTTGTTTTTTGTTTGTTTTGTTTTATTTTTAATATATTTTTATTGATTTCAGAGAGGAAGGGAGAGGGGAAGAGAGAGATAGAAACATCAATGATGAGATAGAATCATTGATTGGCTGCCTCCTGCACACCCCCTACTGGGGATTGAGCCCACAACCTGGGCATGTGCCCTTGACTGGAATCGAACCCAGTACCCTTCAGTCCGCAGACCGATGTTCTCTCCACTGAGCCAAACCAGCTAGGGAGCTCATAGTGTTGTTTTGATGATTAAATGAATAATACAGGATGGGAGAAAAGGTTTACAGTTGCTGTATGGAAAACAATACAATAATTAATAAATAATAATACAAGATTAAACTCTGTTTCATGTGACCACAATTGTAAACCTACTTTTGCCTCACCCTGTATATGTCTATGAAAAGTACATAGCACAGAGTAGTTGCTCAGTCAATGTTTATCATGGGATTCTCATAATAATCTTACAAGGTGAAACCACTGCATTTATACTGCCAGCCATTACATCACAATGAGTGGCTCAGTGGAGTTCTCAGAGCACTTACATTGTTATCATGTCTATTTTAGCCACTTCCAATCAGATAGCAGTGTACACTTTAATTTCATTTCACTGTGGTTACATTTTTTTTAGTAATTAGTAATTTTCAGTAGTTGTCAATTGATTTTTTCAAAGTTGAGGTAAAATATATAGAGAATAGTTAATTCCACATTTTTTTCACCAGCAAACAATCTAGTGTAAATCTTCTACAAAATGTACTTACTGCTTAATCCCACTAGTCTAAGGTTCATTTGTTTGGAGTATCTTAAATATAAAAAAAAATTGATCCTCAATTTTGATTGAAACACACTATCTATGATTGTCCCATGCACAGTATTCTTTTATTTTATTTACTTATTTACTTATAAATTCATTGTTTTAACAATATTATAAATGCATGATTCTGCTCACACAATCTAAGAACTAGAACATTATCAATAACCTATCAGCTTCTCTCCAGCCCATTCTCCTATCTCACCCTCAGAGATAAATAGCATCCTGAATTTTATGATTATGTTTACCATTTTCTCACTTTTTATTTCATTTTATCTCATGAGTGTATGTGCACACACATATATAAACAATATATTTGATTTTGCTTGGATTTTCACTTTATAAAACGGTACAATACTGCATAGAGTATCTTTTGGGATTTACATTTTTTATTTCAATTTATGTTATTAAGATTTATCCAGGATTTTGCATGTTGTAGTTCAGTAATTCTCAATAGTTCTTAATATTCCATTATTTCACTATACCACAATTTACTCACCCATTTTTCTGTTGATGTGAACTTGAGCTACTTATAATTTTTTAATATTACAATAAATACTGTTATGTACCTTGGTTGTGGGCATATACCCAGTGGGGAGTGTGCAGGAGGCAGTTGATCGATGTTTCTCTCTCATCGATGTTTCTAACTCTCTATCCCTCTCCCTTCCTCTCTGTAAAAAAATCAATAAAATATATTTTAAAAAAATAATAAAATAAATAAATACTGTTATGAATATTTGTGGACATGACTCCTAGTTTACAGTTGCTAAAGTTTCTCTTGGGAATATATCTAGGAGTGGAATTGCTAGGTCATGTGAATATTCAACTTTATAAGATAATACCAAGATGTTTTCAAAAGTATTTGTACCAATTTATAATTCCAGCAGCAACATACAGATGTATTGTTTATCCTCCTCTTTTTCAACATTTGGCATTGTCACACTTCTTAATCATTTTCAAATAAGTGGTAAAAATATTATCTCATATCCCAATTTGAATTTTCCTAATCAACAGTGACATTTTGGTATCTCATATACTAGTATCCTTATTTATTTCCTCATCTATAAAATTCATGTATTTTGTACATTTTTCTATTAGGTTATCTTTTTACATGTTGCAAATAAATTCTGAGTCTGTAGCTTGTCTTTTCAGTTTTGGTAAGTTGTTTAATGGATATAGAGTTTCAGATTTGAAAGATGAAAAACTTCTGGAGATTGGTCATACAACAATGTAAATGCATTGAATACTACTAAATTGTACACTTAGAAATGGTAATATGGTTTTATGTTGTTTTTCACCACAATTTAGACAAAATATGGTGCTGGAAAAACTATATACAAAGTATACTAGATATTTCCTGGAGCAGGTTTAGATATCAATGGAGATTAATAGTAACTGTGCAGGGGGTGATGAAAATATTCTAAAACCAATGCATACTGGTGGTTGCAGAACTTGGTAGATTTATTTTTTAATCATTGAATTATACAGTTCAAAAGACTAATTATATGATATGCAAATATGCTTCCATAAAGTTATTATTTTAAAATGTGATGTAGGTACACCATCCCTAAGCAACCTCTTATCTGCTTTCTATTATTATAAAATGTTCTTAGAGCCCTAGCTGGTTTGGCTCAGTAGACAGAGTGTCAGCCTGCAGTCTGAAAGGTCCCAGTTTGATTCCAGTCAAGGGCACATGCTCAGGTTGCGGACTTGATCCCCAGTAGGGGGTGTGCAGGAGGCCGCCGATCAATGATCCTTTCTCATGACTAATGGTTCCATCTCTCTCTCTTCCTCTCCCTTCCTCTCTGAAATCAATAAAAATATATTTTAAAAAATAAAAATAAAATGTTCTTAGATATACCAAAAGCATAATCCATAAAATAAAAATTGAAAAAATAAGACTTTATAAAGTTTAACATTTTATAAAATATATATATAACTTATGACACTATTAAGAGAATAGAAAAGACAAGTTTCAAACAGGGCGAAAATATGTAAAAATCACATATTAGACAAAAGACTTATGTCCAGAATATATGAAGAACTCTAAAAGCTCAACTCTAAAGAAATAAATAATCAAAATTTAAATTGTGCAAAAGACTTGACCAGACACTTCATCAAAGAGAATATAAAAAACAGCAAAACACACAAGCCAAAAAAAAAAAAAAAAAAAAAAAAAAAAAAAAAAGAAGAAGAAAGATATACAATTTCATTAGCCATTAGGGAAATGCAAATTGAAACCATGATGAGATATCACTACATACTTATCAGAATGACTAAAGTAAAAACAAACAAACAAAAAACCCTGACAATAATGTGCCACTCTGTGGAAATGAAATATCTTTCAGCCATTCTGGAAAATGATTTCGCCATTTCTTATAAAGTTAAACATACATTTAACCATATGATCCAGGAATCCCATTCCTGGGTATATTTCCCAAAGAAAATTGGTATTCACACCAAAACCTGTATATGAATATTTATAGAGGTTCTTTCCATAACTGCCAAAAATTGGAAATAACCACATGATCATTAACAAATGAATGGATAAACCACTGTGGTACATCCATACAATGGAATACTACTCAGCAACAAAAGGGAATAAACATGCAATAACTTGGATGAATCTCTAGAGAATTTTGCTGAGTATAAAAGCTAGTTTCAAAAGGTGACGTAGTATATGATTCTATATATATATATACTAGAGGCCTGGTACATGAAAATTCATGCACTGGAGGGGGTTCCCTCAGCCTGGCCTGCCCCATCTCACAGTCTGGAAGCCCTCAGGGGCAGGAGGCAACCCAGCGATCAGGGGAAAGCGATGCCCTCATCACTCCCCTGCTGCTGTCACTGCTGGCAGCGCAAGCCTCAGCCAGCCCTGGCTACCTGAGCCTTGGGCTGGCCCTGGGCACTGGGCAGCCGACATCCAAGGCTTGCCTGTGTCTCGGGCCGGCCCTGGGCAGCTGGGGGGCTGAGGGGACTGGGGGACTCCGGAGGCAGGTGTGAGGGATGGGCCTGGCTCTGCCGTGTACCTGCTGCCCCTGTGGGCCTGAGGGGACTGGGCACCACCATCTTATGGCTGTGGGTGCCGCCATCTTTGAGGTTGTGGCAGTCAATTAACATATCTCCTCCTTATTGGCTGTGAGCACCACCATCTTTGAGGTGGTGGCAGTCAATTAACATATCCCGTCCTTATTGGCTGTGAGCACCGCCATCTTTCAGGTGGTGGCAGTCAATTACCATATCCCGTCCTTATTGGCTGTGAGCACCGCCATCTTTCAGGTGGTGGCAGTCAATTACCATATCCCGTCCTTATTGGCTGTGAGCACCGCCATCTTTCAGGTGGTGGCAGTCAATTACCATATCCCGTCCTTATTGGCTGTGAGCACCGCCATCTTTCAGGTGGTGGCAGTCAATTACCATATCCCGTCCTTATTGGCTGTGAGCACCGCCATCTTTCAGGTGGTGGCAGTCAATTAACATAGCCCCTCCTTAGTGGCTGTGGGTGCCGCCATCTTTGAGGGTGGGTCAGCAATTAGCACATTACTTCTTTATTAGATAGGATATGAATTCTAGAAAACACAAAACTAGAGTGATGAAAAATTTCAGTTGTTTCCAAGGGTTTGAAGTGGGTAAAGACTATGACTACAAAGGAATAGCACAAGGGAGTGTTCAGGGGAGATTAAACTGTTCTATATCCTTATTATAGTGGTAGTTTCATGATTCTATATATGTTTTTAAACTCATAAAGTTGTACACCATAAAAGACAGCTTCACTGAGTGATAATTTAAAAAGTAAAAGTAAATCCTGGCTCAAAATGGTTAAGATGGTAAATTTTATGTTATGTATTTTTACCACAATAAAAACATCACTTAAATAATTCTAGTTCAATCACTTACCAGCTCTGTGACCTTGGGCAACTTTACCTCATTTTACCTGTATGTAAAATGTGAATCATAAAACTGCCTACCTCATAGACTTATCATGAGAATTAGATGAGAACTTTATATAAAATATTTGGCATATCATAAGGGCTCAAGAATGTTGGCTATTAATATTTTTTACCCTATTGAATCCATCTTAAACAAATCCTTGAGACTATTTTTCTTAATCTCCATTTTTATTGTTTTCCTACCCCTTCATAATGTATTTATATGTTTTTAATTCAGCAGTAGCACACAGGTAGGTCCTGAGCAGGAGCCCAGGTACCTGCTGATGAGTCTCTCAATCAATTAATTCCTATCCTTGGGCATAGATAATGGTTTATCATGAACAAGAATTTGCTACATTCTCAGCACATCATGCATGGATGGCTTCCTACTCTTCTTGAGACAGAGTCCTTTAGATGAGGCAGTCCTGCCACCATCCCTGCATCCTAAGCATACTACCCTCTCCCTGAAAATTACCACTGAGGTCTCAGTATAGACTTAAGAGAGAATTCTAGATTCCTCCAGGGAAAATGCCAAGAGGCAAGAGGGAAAATCAATGAGAAGGTGGAAAATTAGACATCTTTTTACCAAGCTCACAGTTGGCCAAGGACCAACTATAGCAGCCCAGTTTTGTTTAACAATCCTCTCTCCCAAATTGAAAGAGAGAATATTTTACCACAATCCATCCTAACATGTAAGAAAATCATTGAAAACGTGAAATACTGGGTGAGGCAATTGGGTTTGATATGCAACATTTCTGCAGGCCACAGTGCCAACAAATCTATTCTATCCACCAAATTGTTACTTACCCTGTTCATCATATCCTGCCCTCTGCCTCACTTACAAAAACATATTTCAGATGTTGTTTGCTCCATAATGTTCAACTGAGAAACAAGACATACTTCGTGACCCCAACAATAACTCCCAGAGAATGCAGTTGCCTACATCAGAACCCATCACGGAGAAGAGAAAAAAAATTTCCATCTCCTGCCCCCTCATCATCAAACTGAGGCTTCAGCCCACACAGATCTGTCACTCTGAGAAGACTCCCCAGCCACAGCATCATCTTTGCCAAAAGAACAGGGAAAATTGCATCTTACAACTACACAAATTTAATTTTCCTTTTCTAGCCTGTATTTTAGCAGAATTGCCCTCTTAGAACAATTATCTCAAAAGTACAAACTCAGTCAGGAGTGGAGACCTGGCATGAAAAAGGAAACTCCTGGGCTAAGTCCACACCAGACCCTGAAATCACATTGCAAAATAACAAAACTGTAGATTTGAGAAACTTAGAGTACAGGATTTGGCACTATTTTAAAAAATCTGTTTTAACAGGCCTCCTACTTGAACTTGCCACCTGAGAAATACTCTTTGAAAAAGAATTAAATATGGGATTTTTATCATGTCATTCTGCCATCCCAGAATATCAGCACTAACACTGACTCACACACTCTGCAATACAAATTTTACCCATCCATTAAGGCCCAGTTCAAATGTCATATTTTAGGAACCTTCCTTAAGTAGTCTGGCCCATACCTTATTTCTGTCCTAACCTTCCTGGCATGGATTTACAGTTCTGTTGTATGCTGCTCAGTCATGGTGAACAAAAGTAAGGCTTCTCTTCCCAACTAGATGCCAGGGTCAAGAGCTTATATCCCTGTTATACAGTAGGTGTTTCACAAGTACTTGCCACTTAAATATAAAATGCTGGAATGCTAAGGAAGCCTAAGCAACCCTGGCTCCCACTGGATCCGCAGAGATTCATGTACACAAGGCCACCAATTAAACCATTTCGGTGTTAACAAGAAGGAACCAACAATTTATATGATCCTGGAAGCTGTTTGTTACTACCATATAAATGAAAAAAAAAATGATTCAAAATTCTCAGTCCCAAACATTTGAGTCAGGAGATTCATGTGCTCATAGGAAGGCTGAGGCTCAGGCAGCATAGCCCATTGAGAATCTTAAATGAGATCTGTGTTGGAGAGAAGGCAGGTTATAGGTTGTAAAACTTGCCTTGCTCATTATATCTTCTTTTATTGTTCATATCTACCAATTAAATATTTTGCAAATCCTATCTAATAATAGATAAACATGGTAATTAACCATACCTCCGACACGCTTCCCATTGGCTAATCAGGGCGAAATGCAAATTAACTGCCAACCAAGATGGCGCCCGGCAGCCAGGCAGCTGAAGCAAACATGAGGCTTGCTTGCTCCAGTGATGGAGGAAGTTCTAGTAATATAATAAAAAGGCCAGCATTTCCTCAGGTCAGGTTTTCTCCCAACAGACTAAAGTGGGTGTTACTCTATGTTCTTGAGAAGAAAAGTTATAGTGCCACAAATCCATCTGCAAATCCTGCTGTGTCACTGCCAGGACTGTGGGTACAAGGATTACACAGACAGGGCAAGATGCCTGGACTGGGAAAGCCAAAACAGAGATAGATTTATAGGGTAAGGTATAGGCCTAAGCAAGGGAGGTAACTGAAAGCAGAAGGTTACAATGGACTTGAGGCACAGATAAGCACTGGAGGTCAGAAGATGGCAGAAGAGGTCAGACAGGCCATGAGGAATCTAGAAGCCCATTGGGTACCAGAGAGCAAGACCAGGATCAGGACTGCACAAAGTGCAATGGATGGGGAGGCAATCAGAGTCCCAGTTATTCCACGTACTATGTCTGTGATCTTTGACAGGTAACATCACCACTGCCTGAATTACTTTATTTATGAAATAGGGACAATTAAATCTACCTCACTACCTACTTTATAGTATAGTAACAGGGATCAGAGGAAATAAAATATATCTTATAAACTCCAACTCACTGTTCAAATGTGAGAGATTACTTTTATTAAACTATGTGTATGGACAAGGATCATATATAGCACTAACTAGAAAGGCAAGCTGAGTAGTGAGTCCATAACCTGCACCAGAGACACAGAAATGCAAAAATAGATCATAGCAACAGAGAGAAGAGTCACAAAGTAGCAGCAATAAAGAGGCCATGAAGTTAACATCCCTTCCACTGCAGGGAGTATCTTATATAAGCTAAGGCAGGAAACAAAGAAAGGCCAGACCTTCTCCTCTCTCTTAATAGAACAAAATTAAATAAATAGCATTCTTTTGAGCACTGACTGTGGATCCACATGGGATTTCAGGGAAGAGGGTGGGGAGCTATGAGGGAGTGGGCTTGCTTCTTGCTCTGTGTTTCCTGCCTCACTATGTAGCACTACTACCCACCCAGCAGTCGAAACCAGAAACCTTAGATTCATTATAGACTTTGCCATCTCTGGCCCTTCTTATCTAATTGATTACTAAGTCTTATCACTTTTACTCCCTAACAGGTCTAAAATTGTACCTTCTCAGTTCCTATTGCCATGGTACTCACTCCATCTCAATCTCTTAATCAGCCCCATGCCATCTACCAATGTAATCTTTTTCAATCACTAATCAGATTATGTAACTCCTCCATACAAATATCTACAATAGCTCACCATTGCCTGCAGCCTAAAATTAAATGTCCTTAACTTGACAAGGCCCTCCATAATCTGATCCCTAATACTTCTCCAGTTCTGTCTCTAGTATTTAATCTACCCACCTCTACTCAACTGCCTTTTTAGTCATGCCAAACGATTTACAGTTTGTCTAATGTTCCATACTTTTTCAAGTCCTTATGACTTTTTTAAAATATTTTCACTGTTTGGAACATACTTCCCTGCCAAGTAATTATGAACTAAGCTTTTAAAACTAAACTCAATCTGGCTCCTACTCCTTCCATTGTGCCTTTTCCTATACTCTATTTTGACTTTTATCATAGCACCTAAATACATTATTCTATTTTTATGTTTATTTATTTATCTCACCTATTAGACTGGGCACTCCTTAAAGGCAAGGACTATGCCTTAACCATTACCTTTGAGGCTCCAGTGCCTAGTATAGTACCTAATACAACAAGTATTCAATAAATGTTTGTTGAATGTATGAATAGATAAAACAATCACCAGAAGAATTATAAGATATGGACTAAGCGCTCAGACAGTAAAATAAGCAAATGATAGTGTGTGTTGCTGACAATAGATGCTAATGGAGAAGATTAAAAACAATGCAGATTCCCTAACTGGGAAACAATCCTGGAGAGGAGGAGACTTCAACTGAAACTCAAAGAACTGATTAATATTGAAAAGTTGGAAGTATGTATGTGTGTCTGCATCTTAGGATGTGTGCGGGGTTGGGAGGGTGGAGAGATTTTAAGAAGGAGAATTAAACCTAAGGAACAAGATGAGCTTCCTAAAAATTCAGGGGGATAATGTCAGCACCCATGCAGCACCAAGTAAGCACATTTCTAGTTAATAAGGTGGCTTTCTCTCTGCTTTCTTAAAAAGGAGAAATTAAATTATCTGGTTTGGAAAAGCTGCCTCGGAAGCACTTGGCACAAAGGTTGAATATGGAGCCACCATCCTGGCAGAAGATAAATCAAATGCAGGATGGCTCTGACAAAGCTCAGAACATGCAACGAAAACTGAGAGAGACAGAACCTGGA
Source organism: Myotis davidii (assembly GCF_000327345.1). Lineage (NCBI taxonomy): Eukaryota > Metazoa > Chordata > Mammalia > Chiroptera > Vespertilionidae > Myotis > Myotis davidii. The sequence goes on from NW_006286227.1 coordinate 117,470, forward strand.
TTCCAGCCATAACCAGTGAGTCAAGGTCTCTGAGGGGCAGCTGCAAGCAGGATGCTAAATCAAAGAGGAAGAAGCAGTACTTTTTAAAGAAACTATCATCTCCAGAAACAACCCCTCCCCCCGCAAAAAAACACAAAACAAAACAAAAAACACACAGCAGCACTGTGATGCAGAAAAAAAAAAACCCACACACACTTGAATATGCAAGTGAGACAACAGCAGGCAGATGCACAGAGACTACAGAGACTGACATAGTTGTTTCTAGGGTTTAAAAACTGGGAAGCCAGAAATCTATGACTTTTTATATACAGCAATAATAAACTCACAGAAAGAGAAACCAAAAAGTAAACAATCCCATTTACCCTTGCACCAAAAAAAGTTAAGATACCTAGGAATAAACTAAACTAAGGAGGTAAAAAACCTGTACTCAGAAAACTACAGGACATTGAAAAAAGAGATAGAAGGAGACATAAACAAATGGAAGAATATACTGTGTTCAGGGATTGGTAGAATCAATATCATTTAAATGTCCATACTACTCAAAGCAATCTATAGATTATATGTAATCCCCATTAAAATACCAATGGCATATTACACAGACCTAGAACAAACTCTCCAGAAATTCATATGGAATAAAAAAAGACCCCGAATAGCCACAGCAATCTTCAGAAAGAACAAAGTTGGAGGGATCATAACAACAGATATCAAGCTATATTGCAAAGGAAATGTTCTCAAAACGGTCTGGGCCTGGCACAAAAACAGACATATAGACCAATGGAATAGAATAGACAATCCAGAAATCGACCCAAAACAATATGCTCAATTAATATTTGACAAAGTAGGCAAGAACATACAATGAAGTCAAGACAGTCTCTTCAATAAATGGGGCTGGGAAATGTGGTCAGACACATGCAAAAAAAAAAAATGAAACTATTCTTTTATCTGTAGAATTTAAATAGTATCCTAGGTCTGAAGCTTGGGGGATGCCTTGTTAGCAGCTTGGGAAAGGTAAAGGAATTATAGAATGATGAGATA
>NW_006286227.1:128207-129161 GCF_000327345.1 Myotis davidii
ATTCAATCTCATATTTTTCTGTTCCCTAAAACTTCAGCTCATCTCTTGCTCTTTTCCTGTCTGACTCTCAGGCTGCAACTATATTAACACTTCAAGTATCCTGTTCCCTCTACTGTTGCAATCAGCTTAAATCTTTTCTCCTCAATCCCCAGGGTCTAACAAACTCCTTCTAATTTTTCAGGTCACTGTTGAATTGTAGCTTCCAGTTTCTCCTGAATCACCGAGATTCACCTCTGCTTGTGGCTGCTGCTGTCAGGAGCGATGGACAGCTGGGTCAAAAAAAGTTTGACCCAGTGACCCCACTTCTAGGAATATATCCCAAGACATCATAAACACCTATCAGAAAGGATTTATGCACCCCTATGTTCATAGCAGTGAAATTTACAATAACTAAGATTTGGAAACAGCCTAAGTGTCTATCAGCAGATGAGTGGGTTAAAAAAACTGTGGCACATCTACACAATGGAATACTATGCTGCTGTAAAAAGGAAGGAACGCCTACCATTTGCAACAGCATGGATGGACCTGGAAAGCATTATGCTAAGTAAAATAAGCCAATCAGAGAAAGATAAATATCACATGATCTCACTCATTTGTGGAATATAATGAACAACATAAACTGATGAACACAAATAGATCCATAGACAGAGAAGCATTGAACAGACCATCAATCTTCTGAGGTAAGGCAGGCGAAGTTGGGGAGAGCTCAACCAAATGACTTATATGCATGCATATAAGCATACCTAATGGTCACAGACACTAGGAGGGTGAGGGCATGTGCTGGGGGGTGGGGGTGGCTGGAGAGAAGTCAAAGGAATGAAAAGGAGACATATGCAATACTATCCTATCTAATAATAGAGAAACATGGTAATTAACCATAACTTTGCTACCCTTCCCATTGGCTAATCAGCGAGATATGCAAATTAACTGCCAACCAAGATGGCCGGCAGCCAG
>NW_006286227.1:129692-132988 GCF_000327345.1 Myotis davidii
GGAGTCCAACTGCTCGCTATGACGTGCGCTGACCACCAGAGGGTGGCGCGGAATAAAGGAAGGCCCTGGCCTATAGCTGGCAGCCAGAGGAAGGAAGGCCCCAGCCAGCAGCTGGCAGCCTGGGGAAGGAAGGTCCCGATTGACCTTGATCACTGGCCAGGCCTAGCGACCCTACCCATGCACAAATTTTGTGCACCAGGCCTCTAGTATGTATATAAAAGGCTTAGCGACCGGCTGACCAGCCAACTGGCTGGTAGGTGTGGTGCACACTGACCACCAGGGGGTAGACACTCAATGCAGAAGCTGCTGAGTGACAGCAACTTTGTAGCGTGCCCTCTTGCACTCCACGACCCCTCGGGGGATGTCAGACTGCCAGTTTTGGCCTGATCCCTGCAGGCCAGGCCAAGGGACCCCACTTGCAGGAGGGACCCCGTTCACTCCACAAATGCCCTTTGAGCCCTTCCTTGCCCTAGGGAGCAGTGGCTGGGGAGGGACCATGGGAGGTTGGCTCCAGGGCATGTCTGGCCCATCTCGCCCAGTCCTGCCCTGCTGTCCATCTTCTAATTAATTTCCTTTCAATGTACACAAATCCCTGCACCAGGTCACTAGTATGTAATACTTTAAACAATAAAGAATTTAAAAAAAACAACAACTAGGAAGCATTTGGAGAATGGAATCATTACAATTCCCAGTACTGTGACATCCACATGATACTAATATAGCTGACAGAGGAGAAATTTGTGGAATCAGCCTGATTTTTTGCCTATTTCTATGATACAACACATAATGTTCATTGGTGGTTTTCACTGTTACAACCAGCTATGAAAGTATGTCACAGAAAGGAGGGATTTGTGGTGTATATAGCATTGGAAATTCTGGGATTTCTGGAGAACAGATATAGATAGATGGCAGATGTTAACAATAGGTGGTAGAGATAGATGACATATAAATGATGAGATATAAATAGATGATGATAAGGGGAGGAGCAGGAGGGGAGGGGAAGAAGGGGAGGAGGAGGAAGGAGAGGAAGAGAAGAAGGGAGAGAGAGAGAGCGAAGAGAGAGAGAGAGAGAGAGAGAGAGAGAGAGAGAGAGAGAGAGACTGCTATCACAAGTCATTCTAATCAATTTGAAGATATAGCAAATTGCCACACAGGTTGCATCGTGGCCAACTTGTGAACTTACACTGAACTTCCTGCCTGTAGATGTGTGGATATCTAAATAACCTTCACCTCTCCAGCATAGGCTGGAGAGACTCGTGGAGCATGGAGCTCCTAATATAGCATACATGCCCAAGCACAAAACCCTTCTCCCCTATTCATCCTCTTTTTCTCTGTCTTCGCTCAGGATGCACTGAATCATATCATTGTTCTACCAAACTTAATATTGATGCCTAGGCTTGGATCTCCCCAAAAGATTTCAAAGAAATATATAACTGCATTATCAAGCTCCAAATATGAATACACATCCTCACCTGCAATGATTCATGGCATCAGGTTCTACTGGCCTGACTTTAAAAGATATGAAATATGATACAGCCCTATACTTCCTCTATTCTTTTTTCTCTTTCTTAGCCAAGAATGGGTCTATTAAGAGCAGAAAGTAGGTGCATTTATATGAACAAGGCTACCTCACTGTTGCCATTCTATGGGAGTTTCTTTACTGCACAGCAGGGTATATCTATGGAAGTGTCATAGCCTGGGAATATTGGCCTAGTTATTTCTGATCTAAAGCTCAGCTCAAATGTCACTTTCCTCAGGAAAGCCTCTGAGAGTAGATCACCTATTAAATTTTAAACACCTGTGTGTCCTCTTTCTCACTCAACCTTCTTGTTATTAATTGCCTAAGTACTGTGAAATAGAACTTTCTGTGATAATGGAAATGTTCTATATCTGTGCTGTACAGTCCAGTGGCCACTAGCTGAATGCAGCTAACAGCATTTGAAATGTAGCTACTGTGACTGAGACAGTATTTATTGTATTTTATTTTAATTAATTTACATTTAAATTGCTACACATAGCTAGTGGCTATCATTGTGAACAGCATCAGCAATTAGATTCTATGTATGTTTCATGAGGTTAAGGGTTACTTTGGTATTTTTATAACCCTATATCTCCACTGCCTGCACATAATAAGCATTCAATGAATACTTAATTACTTGATCACCGTCTACTGTTATTTATTTATTTAGTCTACTGGTATTAACTCTCCTGAAAGCTATTTCACAAATGACTCCACAAGATGATCACCTTGATCAGCGGTTCTCAACCTGTGGGTCGCGACCCCTTTGAAGGTGGGACAATCCTTTCACAGGGGTCGCCTAAGACCATTGGAAAACACATATATATATAATTACATATTGTTTTTTGTGATTAATCACTATGCTTTAATTATGTTCAATTTGTAACAATGAAATTGGGGGTCACCACAACATGAGGAACTGTATTAAACGGTCGTGGCATCAGGAAGGTTGAGAACCACTGACCTAGATGTTCAGGCTGAAGGGGGATGGTGTAAGCAGAGTAGGTAAAGGGAAGGGAACAGGAAGGAAGAAAAGATGGCTACTGAGTTCACATTCTGGTTCAGATACTTACTAGCTATATAACCTTGGGAAACTCATTTTACCTCACTGAGCCTCATGTACCTCATCTGTACAATTTGGGCAATAATTTTCTATCTATCTATCTATCTATCTATCTATCTATCTATGGTGATTGTGATGGTGAAATGAGATAATGCATGTAAAGCACTGTAAACTTAAGTAGTATCTACAGTCAAACCTTGGTTCTGGAGAGTTTCCCATCTCAAACAATTCAGTTCTCTGCCAAGTTATTCACATACAAAAAAAGGTCTCAGTTGTTAAATAAAAATTAGGCTCTGGACCTAAGAACCCTTTCATGCTTATACATCAGCATAACATAAAGCATCTCTCTGGCCACAAAGGAGAGAATGGGAATCAGTTTACCACTAAACTTCTAGTAGTTAACATCTCAGGAAATAGTACTGTAAATATTTTTGTGGGTTTTTTTTTTTTTGTCTTTTTTTTTCTGGAGAAATGAACAAATAGCACAATTTTAAAATATAAAGAGGCCATAAAGAGTGCTAATGTTGCTAAGGGTGTGAAAGAAACAATGATCACAAGCAATTGAAGAGATAGAAAAACTGTTGATTTGGCTAAAACAAAACAGTTAGCCATTGACAGTATTTTGGAGGCAGTGATATGTGAAAAAGTGAAGATGCGGGAGAAACGAAGATGGCAGCATAGGTAAACACCAGAAACTGCTGCCTCTCCCAACAC
>NW_006286227.1:134307-148194 GCF_000327345.1 Myotis davidii
TATTATATGAAACGCTGAAAGGTATTCTTTAAGAAGAGGAAGAAGAAGAAAAAGGGAAAGATAAAAATTATGAACAGCAAATACATATCTATCAACAAGTGAATCTAAAAATCAAGTGAATAAAATATCTGATGAACAGAGTAAACTGGTAATAGAGCCAGGGTCATGGAAAGAGAGTAGACTGACAATTCTTGGGGGGAAAGGGGTGTGAGGGTGCAGGAAGAGACTGGACAAAAATCGTTCACGTATGGATGAGGACAGTGGGAGGGGTAAGGGCAGAGGGTGGGGTGTGGGGTGGGAACTGGGTGGAGGAGAGCTATAGGGGGGGAAGAGGAACAACTGTAATAATCTGAACAATAAAGATTTATTTTTTTAAAAAAGTGAAGATGCATTATGACCTCCTGAAAGACACCCCTGAAACAAGTGCTGAAAGTGACTCCTTTAAGGCTAGTAGGGAGTAGTTTGATAAATTTGAGAAGTGTTTGTTATAGATTAAACAGTACATTGGGCATGTACTGTACATAAGAATGGTGAAAACAGGGGATCATGTGGGGGTCTGGAATGAATTAATTCCAGTTACAGTATTGTTAATGGGAAAAAAATGATTCTAACAAATCACTTCTCAAACAGCTTTCTGGAGTGAATTAAGTTTGAAAACCAAGGTCCAACTGTATTATCATTATTTTTTGGAAGAAAATTACCCATCCAGGGATAGCATAGCCCAAGTAACTGAATTGTGTACAATAAGCAGAACCCCTAGCAACTTTCCCTGATAAATTCTTTCTCTTCCTCTATTTTTCAACCAAGTCCAAGTAAAGATCCTATATACCACCCTCCTGTCTCCTCCTCTTTACATGGATAAGGGTTTAGCCAATACTAGCCACCAAATCCATGATTCAATAGCATCTTATACAGTGACTTTTTTTTTTTTTTTTACCATATACAGGCTTCTTAAAGCTACACAATCACCTCTCCATTGGCCACTGTGGTGATACAGCCTGGTCTGAGTACTCATGACAATGGATGTCTTTGTCTTTGGCCCTCCTTCCCTTATCAATACAGCCACTGGAAGAGATGGAATCATTTCAGGCCATGATGCTCAGTGTGACAAACAGCCTTTCACAGTTTGGAACTGTCAGTTAAGGTTAAGGATATAAGACTTGCTGATCTTAACATCCTTTATATTGCTTCTTATAACCAAGGGCAGGGTTGCCATACAACTCATTAGCATTGCAAGGACCATCCAGCCTTCCCATTTCACAGTAAAGTTGAAAAATATTTTAGAACTTGGGAAATAAAATGAAAGCTGAATTAAATTAAACCTACTTATAAAAAAATTATGAACCTTATGGATCTAAAACCTAATCATTCTCCTACACAGAAATAAATAAATTGCACATAAGTTATCAACTTCAGGGACAGGACAATAAACATCCAGGATCCAGATCTTAATGAGGTTCTGCCTTAATTAAGCAAGGCACACTACAACTTCCAGTTTTACTTGCCAAATGGTGTAAAGAGAGGTCACAGAATGTCATATTATCTGAAGTCAAAAGGCCTTTAGATACTATTTAATTCAGCCTTCCTATTTTAAATATGAGGAACTGAACCTCAGAAAGTGAACACGATTTTTCCAAGGGCACACAAACTGTGAGTAGAACTTTGGACCCAAGACTCCAGATTTACAGGCATTTGCTGATATAGTGAAAATCACACGAAGACTCAGACCTAAATTTAAATACTGGATTTTCTTTTTACTAGCTAAAGTCACTTAACCCAGAAACTGGGTTCACATGACAGGCTAGTGAAACTCCACGGCGTTGTGGTAGCTAAAGGGTCGTTAAGAACTGCCTATAGTGCCTTGGTACATGTTAAAATAATTTGCTTTGCTCCAATGTACATTATTTTCCATATCTTCCAGAATTTCTGTAAACTCTATACTGCTTAGAAGTGCCTTGGGCAAGTGGATTATTTTTAGAGATGCAGGGGAAGCCTTTGGACTTCCACAGACGATAAAATTGACAGGAGTTCATACTAATTTCAACTAGGTCTAACATTGAGGTTGCAGCTAATTTCTGAAGCATGAACATCTCAAGCTTTCTAGAATAGTATGTTTATCAGTCAAATCCATGTCTCTTAGCTTCCCTTTTCCAATCTAGCCTCTATAGAAATGAGATTCAATCTCTGAGGACTAAGCACATCTATATTAGAGGTAAGTGGTCAAGAGATAAAGACTTGAAAAACAAAGCTTCTTAAGAGCCCTCAAGGAAAGGGGCAAAGCATTATTTCCATGTATTGTTTACTAGCTCCAGAGAAGGAAGGGGAGAGGTGGGAAATGGTCAAATTTAACTCTTTTTTTGGGGGGGGGAACCCACAATTTTATTTCTTTATTCTCAATTAGTATACTTAAAATGTTCTTTTTTCAATCTTTAATTTCTTTATTAAGGTATTATATATGTGACCTCATATGTAATACCTTAATCAATAAAGAAATTAAAGATTGAAAAAAGAACATTTTAAGTATACTAATTGAGAATAAAGAAATAAAATTGTTGATGAGGTCAAATTCAACTTTAATGGCTTCCCCAGTGACATTTTAAAGGGCCAATTCTAGGTTAGTCTTGATACTAACTTCCCGTTAAAATGATGCAGCCCTCTTTTCCTTGATTCATTTTACACATATAGTCCACATAGGCTTTCTGGAATTTTCATTCACAATTTCATATATCCCAAAGATAACTAGGATATTCAATCCTTATTTTCTGATAACACTAAGGTAGAAAATCCCAGATGTGATAAAGACATGTGAAAAAGCCCCCTTTCAGTGCCCTTAGGTCTCTTTTTCAGGAGTTCTCAAATTTATTGTGCATGAGAATCACCTGAAGAAAACACAGAGCTTCCTTGAGCCCCACCAGAGAGATTCTGATTAAGTCTAGGATAGCACCCAGGAAATCGCATTTTTAACAATATTTTTAACTGCTTTCTATACAGATTGTATATTAGTCTGCTGGTGCTGCCATAAAAAAATTACCACAGACTGGATGGCTTAAACAACAGAAATTCATTTCTCACAGTTCTGGATACTAGAAATTCAATATCAATGTGTCAGCAGGTTTGGTTTCTCCCAAGGCCTCTTTCCTTGGCTTACAGATAGCTGTCTTATTGCTGTGTTCTCACATGGCCTTGTCTCTGTGCATGTACATCCCAGGTGTCTCTCCTTCTTCACATAATGACACCAATCCATTAGGGCCCCACACTCATGACTTCAATGAATGTTAATTATCTCCTTAAAGCCCTATCTCCAAATACAATCAAGGGCTAAGTCTTCAACATATGAATTTGAGGGAGGGAAATTAGACATAATTCAGCTCATCACAGATCATCTATAAGGTTTACTTGGAGAAATAATGATGGCTGAGATGCATAATATGGAATACAATCAGTCAGAAATAGCTACCCAGAAACCACAGTATGCAGATTCTAGGCTACCTACTGAAGAAACAGCAAAAGTAATCAAAATGCCCCTTCTTTTTTGAATGTCCAGTGTAGAAAGAACATTTTATAAATATACTCAACACATTAACAAGGGCCAAACAAATACAATGAACTTATAATTTATCATTCAAATCAGGATACTTGAGAGTAAGATAAGGCAATAAGCATAAACTGTGAATGTCCTAGATAAACCAAGCCCTCTGGTTATCTTAATAGATACCTTCTCCTCAAATATTCTGAAACAAAGCCAGCTTTAAAAGGCAGGAGGTAGACTAATACATTTACTTTTACTGTACCCTTAATAAAATGATTTCTTCCCAGGCTAATTTATCTTATAAAATATAAATTCTACTTGAGAAGGTATGTATGTATGGGGGTTGGAGAGAAGGGACTGGTGATACATGAAAGCAGTGTCACTTATTAATGGCTTTAGCTTGAGTTAGCTTTCCAGATTAACTAGTGTGCTCAGCTGAGGCCTGCTAGAAAGGTTATAGAATAGGTATGCTTTGATAGAGGAAGCGGGAAAAGAGTGTAGATGAGGAAACTGAGGCTCAAAGAGGTTAAAGTATTTGCCAAAGGTTACACAGCACGTAAGTGGAGAGGCTATTCTCCAACCCAGACCTTTTGTCTCCTATTCTGGTGTCCAAGATCTTTAAGAAATAACAGTCCTACATGAGTGTCTGGGATTCTGGGTAGCCAATGAATAGATTAAAAGCCTAGAGCACTTGACATGTATGGTAGCAGAATCATGCACCCTGCCCCCAGCAAAGATATCCACATCGTAATCCCCAGAATCTGAGAACATGTTAGGCCATATGGCAAAAAGGAGCTAAAGCTGGAATTAGCGTTGCTAATCCAGTGACTTTAAAATAGAGAGATTATCCTGGATCAGCTGGATGTGTCCAATAAAATCAAAAGAGAAAAGGGAGGCAGGAGAGTATGTCAGAGTGATGCCACATGAGAAAGATTTGACTGGTCATTGCTGGCTTTCAAGATGGAAGATGGGGCCACAGCCAAGGAATGTGCCCCTTGAAGCTGGACAAGGAAAGGAAACAGATTCTCCCCTAGATCCTCCAAGAAGGAATTTAGCTTTGCTGATACCTTGATTTTTAGCTAACTGAGGCCCACTTTAGATTTCTGGACTGCTGACCTCCAGAATCCCATCTAATAATAGACAAACATGGTAATTGACCATACCTTCACTACGCCTCCCATTGGCTAATCAGCGTGATATGCAAATTAACCACCAACAAAGATGGCGGATAATTTGCATACTGCGGGCAGGGTGGGTCAGCGCCATCCTGCCTGCCTTGCTGCCAACCACGCCTGCTATTTGCCACCTGGGGTGGGTGGGGCGGGACAGCGCCATCCTGCTTGCCCTGCCGCCATCCAGGCCTGCCATCTGCGATAAATGGGCACAGGCTGGGCTGAGGGATTCCCCACCCCCCAAGTGCACAAATTTTTGTGCACCAGGCCTCTAGTTATAAGATAATAAAGTTGTATTGTGGTAATTTGTTACAGCAGCAATAGAAAACTAATACGATATAGCAGGAAGAGTGATAGGGTAAGACAGCAAAGGAATAAGGGGTAAGGCAGTAATGTATCTGCTAAGGCAAACTTTGCCTACTTTGCTATTCTGCCCAACAGAAAAAAAAAATATTAGACAGTTTAGATATAGTTGGGTTTTAATATGCTCTTTTCTCTTTTTATTTAAGTAACCTTAGAGGAGTTTTCTAATATTCAAAATCTACCTTAATAAGTCACTCATTCATTAATTCTGCAATAGCTCATCTGATCCATAGGTGCAAATCCCCCTCTTTCCAGTACATCTTTCTGAAGAGAATCAGCATTTTATAATTAGAATTTCAAATAGGGTAAATAAGAGAAGGGAGATTGAAATAAAATGTTTCCCTTACATACAATTTTCCTCTGAACAAAACATCTCTTCCTGCATGATCCAAGGATGATTTTGCCAGTGACTTGCACAAGCATGAAATTCTATTTACTCTGGATTTATTTTTCTATTACTTGATTCCATCAGGAAAAAGGAGTGTTAACCAATTACTGAGGAAGCTGACTCTAAAAGTGCTTTTCCCAATTGACAATCAGATTTTCAGTGCCAGGGCTTCAACTGTGAATACACTGCACTATGACAGAGAGGGACCCTGAGCTGAGCTCTCACATAGAACTTTGACAATATCAGAATTTTAACAGCTTTACAATCTTCACTACCTTGAGCACTATAGCAAGAGAAATGTCTTATCAGTCTGTAAAGCAGAGGTGGGGAACCTTTTATTCTTCCAAGGGCCATTTAGATATTTATAATATCATTCCCGGGCCATACAAAATTATAAATTTAAAAATTAGCCAGCTATATTCGACCAAACATTTGATTAACTCAGTCCTAATGCCTTGGCAGAGCCAAACCAAAAGATTTCTTGAGCTTTATAAGCACTGTAGGCTGGACGTTCCCCACCCCTGCTGTAAACTGAGTCTGAAAAGAGATTTATTTTCAAGTGAATATTAAACAGCTGAATGACTCATGGAAGTAAACTTATAATCAAAAACAGATCCAGAGACAGAAAAACATCGATCAAACCATCAAACCTCAGAGGGAAGGTAGGGGATGGTGGGAGAAAGGGGGAGAGATCAACCAAAGGACTTGTATGCATGCATATAAGCCTAACCAATGGACACAGACCACAGGGGGATTAGGGCATGAGTGGGTGGGTTGGGGGGGTAATGGGGGGATAAGGACACATATGTAATGACTTAATCAATAAATAAATTAAAAATAAATGAATAAATAAGTGGAACAACAACAACAACAAAAGATTTTCATCAAACACAGACTCTTACCAAAAAAAAATTTAGTTTCTGCCAAGAACTCAGTAGTTAATGTCCACAGCAGGGGAGAACAACTAGCCAATTCATGAAGTAGGGTTCAGTTGATACCTGCATTGGAAAGGTAAATTGTCTTTTAGCTTATGTAACAATCTTTACCTTGATTTCAAGCAAAACTAGCCCTATATAGTGTTCATCCTTAGATAGGCAGTGGATTGTGATACTATCTGCCCAGCATAATATTCCTTTCCCCTTTCTTCTTATACCCAAACCTCCCTTCCTATGGGAAACTCATACCATGCGCTTTAAGTGAGACCATCATCTCATAATCCCCACCCTCCAGACCATCTATCTGACCACTATAATTAGTTCAGATAAGTGCCTGAAGCAAGATAAAACAATCAGAGTCTCCCCTAAGAGTTTATATATAAACTATAAGTGTAAACATTATTTTTTTCTTTTTCAAGGACTACAAGATATAAGAAGCATATAAACCTAGAGCTGTTGTGGCAATATTTCCAACCATATGGAGAAAAGTTTACTAACAAATTTAACCATATAGAGGAAAGCCAAGTCAAAAGATATAAAAAGAGATAGATGAATATCTCTGATCCCGTTGTTTAAATTCCTAAATCCAGATATGTCTGAAATAAGACAATCCCTGGACATATTAGTTGAACCAATAAATTCCTTTTTGCTTAAACTAGCTTAGGTTTGTATAATTTGTAACGAAAATAATTCTAATATAGGTTCTCAGAGCCTGTTTAATTCTCTCCACCACAGTAGTGGTTCTCAACCTTGCCTGCACATTAGATTCACCTGGGGAGCTTTAATCCCAATGCCTAGGCCATAAGTTAGACCAAATTTAAGTCTCCAGGGATGGGACCCTGACATCAGCATTTTTAAAGTTTCCCAGGTAGTTCCAATGTGTAGCCAAGGTTGAAAATCATGGTCCTAGAAAGCAAATGCCACTAGATCAGTGTCGCCAACTGCTGGCCCATGGACCACTAGTGGTCCATGAGGTCCAAAAGGTTGGTGACCACTGCATTAGATGACCTCTAGTGTTAGATCTACATTTCCCCCAGTTTAACTGGGCATCCGAATTCCCTGAGGTGACTTTTCAAAATATAGGCTCACAAGTTCCAGGCATAGAGATTCTAGCTCAATAGATCTGAGGTAGAGCACAAGAATCCAACTGCCTTTTGAATATCTGAAGGTGATTCTAATGCTCAACCCAAGTTTGAGAACAAACAGGAAAGAGTAGTGGTATCAAGAGTGGTTGGCAGGTGCCCCATGAATACCAGTAACAATCCACTGTGGTTTGGAAAGAGCATATTAAAATTTCTACACATATAATTTATTTTAATTTCTATTTCTGTTATATTTTATAATGCTCAAAATACATTAAATCAGTTTTATATGCAATACTTTGTAAATAAATACATATTTATTGGGATGCAAGCATTTTTTGACAGGGGTGCATAATCAAGTATGTTTAGAAAGAAATGGATTAGAGTCCTATAGATCTCATAATTATACTTTGGCCTTAAGCATGGTTATCTGAGACTGCAAGCATCTAGTACCTATGTCAAGACATGAACATGTCTTTTTCCTATAAAACACAGCTTCATATAAATATAGTAATATCTATTAAATGACATTCTTCTTTTAATTTATCTTTATTGTTGAAAGTATTATATATGTCCTCTTTGGTGGTTGTTTTTTGCTAGTTTTTTTCTCCCATTGACTCCTCCACCCTGCACCCGCCCCTCCCAAGCCTTCACCACACTATTGCCTGTGTCCATGGGCTATGCATATAAGCATACAAACTCCCTGGTTAATCCCTCTTCCCCCACTCCTGCCATCCCCACCTTCCCTCTGAAATTTGTCAGTCTCTTCCATGGTTCTATGTCTCTGGATTTATTACATTCATCAGTTTATTTTGTTCATTAGATTCCACACTTGAGTGAGATCATGTAATATTTATCTTTCTCTGACTGGCTTATTTCACTTAGCATAATTCTCTCCAAAAAGCCAAGAAATACAATAATAGGTTACGGTTTAAAAGAAATATGAATCCATGTGGTACCCTTTGATTTTTAACTGGAAATAAACTGCGTCTCTACTGGTTTCCTTTGTATCCTCTTGGGAAATTTTTGAATTGTCTTCTCTCCCTTTAGGAAACTTTATAAATTTCTTTCCAAAATCCTAACTATGACCTGATCACAGCCATTTGCAAACTGCTTGCCCTCGTAAAGAAGAATCAAAGTCCATTGGGGATTTGATTTTTCCCTATTTTTCTTGTTTTCATTGTAGCATGATGTGAAATATTACTCTCCAATTACATTTAACCCTATCCCAGTCTTAATACATGAGCAATTAAAAGAGAAATTATTTCTAAAGCTCTGAATTTTTTACAATCCTTAGTTACTCCCACAGAAAGTTCAAAATTACTCTTCTTTAAAGGGATTAACTCTTTTTCCTACTAAAAAGTCTAAATATTGCCATTTCTTAGACACAATGTTTTCCTCATTGTCTTCCAGAGCGCCCTATAAAAATTAAATGCTCTTTTTTTTCTAACAAACATTACTATTTTTATTTAAAAGAAAAGGCAATACAGACTCACTAGTGTTACATATTGTATTCACTAGCTTATCCAAGAATTCTATTAGCTTACTTAAAATTCTATTGTCTTCCCCTAGTTTATCACACCATTGTTCTTTCTATATATCTAACTGAAGATTTTTTATAATTTTTCCACTATTTTATGTCTTTTTAAATTTTCTATTGATTAAGTGGGGATAAGGACACAAAAGTAAATGCTCTTAAGAGAAATAAGACATTGTTAACTTAGTGAAGGGGAGTTTGAAACTACAAACCACTTTTTAAAATGCAAGCTAGCTAAAAGCTGGGGCCCCAAAGCAGGATGCTCAGAGTAGATAAATTTTGACAGGAGAGTCAGTATAGAGAACAATCTAAGGGTATAGAACAGTAGGTCTCAATCTGTCTCTACTTAAGTGTCACCAAGTGCCAGGTGTCTGTTAAACATAAATATTCCTGGGCCCCATACAAAGAGATTCCAACTCAGTGGTTCTGAAACAGAACCTAGGAAACTGCATTATTTTTTTAAAAATCTCCTCTAGATAAATCAGATGTGAAGCCAGTATCAGAGAGTATTGCCTAGTGAAGGTAGGCATTCAGTATACAGAATGAAGGTTCTGGGTGCAAGTTGGCTATGAAGTGAGAGCAGGTTCCTCATATACCCCAAAGACAAATTATTTACTTGCAATTTCACTGAGCTCAGACCAGACCAGAATTTGACTCAGTGAATGATAGTATTATTGATTTATTCTTATGTGCTAAAAAGTTTCCTGATTCCATCAATTTAAATCCAATAAATATTTATGCAGCATATATTAATTATAAGGCTCTGGGGTAGATGCTATGATGAATATGAAGACAAATAAGTAAGTACCTGCACTCCAGGGACTCACAGTATACTGAGGGACACAGGCATTTATTCAAGTAAACCAAGACAGAGTCTGCTAAGTGATCTAGTACAGGCAAAACTAGTGTGTTATAGGAAAATAAGGGAAAAAGAAATTTATCCAATTAGATACTTTATTTTGTTGTGTTTTGCTTTATTGAGTTTCACAGATGTTGCAGTGTTTACAAATTGAAGGCAAGACCCTCCAACAGCAAAAAGATTACAACTCTTTTTATTGCAGTAGTCTGGAACAGAACCTGCAATATCTCCAAGGTATGCCTATAATTATTATTTGAGAAATGTCTTCAAGGGGAGGCAAAATGGGGAATTGCCGGAAAAGAAGATAGCATAAATGAGGGTGGCAGATGGGACACAGCTGGACCTGTACAAAAAAGACAGAGTTGTCGCACTTGGTTTGAGTTTAGAGCACCTTAATACTATCATTTGTGGGTTATAATTCTGTGGATGGTAGAGATTGTTTTATGCAAAATAAAGTGAGAAATATAAGCAGAGATCATATCGTGGGCACAAAGGTGGCTGGACATTCTATATTCAAGGGGGAACCATTCTGAGGGGCAAAATGACAGTTGGATCTATCTGGTTTTTGTTTTTCAGAAAATTACTCTGACTTTAAAGTAAAAGATGAAAAGAGTGGAAGCCCAATTAGGAGTAGGGTATAATAATCCAGACCAAAGGAACCTCACCTGAGTCATGACACAGAGTGAGAAAGTTAAAAGAGATACCAAAAAGGGAAAAATCATATAATTTGCCTACAAAATTATGATGTTGGAAAACAGTAAATGATGTTAAGACTATAACTCTAATTTTTTTTTTTTACTCAGAACTTTAAGTCCTCCACAGGTTACAGTGCTTAGTAAATTAGGAGAGCAGAGAATAGAATAAGTCCACTATAAATCCTCTTTATAAAAATAATTATAAACCACAGAAATGCTTAAATCACAGGGGAAAAATAAGTAGGTTGGTTACTTTACTACCGCACCATATTTGGAGGAGGGGGTTGTGAAGAATTAGCTAGCTGGGTAGCCAACCTTATTCATTTGAGTTACTAACCCCTTTCTTTGGGCTGTTTCTAAATATCAAATCTACTTTCAAAACACAAAGATTCCACTTCTGGCCAAGATGGGGTAATAGGGACTTGATTATTCTCTCACTTGAAACAATCCAAGAAACAGACACAATAATAAACAAGAGTGTTTAAGACACAGGACACCAAGCAACAAAGAACGGTAATCCCTGAAACAAATGGACTGTACCAGTTTAAGACCTGGAAAGTTTCCAGGCTGCATACAGGGTGCAGGGAAAGAAAACAGAGGAGAAGCCTAATGGATTCCCTGAGTTAGAGAGGAAGGAACTAATAGTACAAGAAGAACCAAGAGACCAGAATATGCAGGACAGTTGATGATCAGAGAGTAGAGAACAGCAGAGAGAACCCTGGAGCTTGACAGACTTTTCCTCTAAAGTATTTAGCAGGGTACTGATTTTAGAACATGCATGTGAGGAAATTAACCAAGGATAGGGGGAAAAAAAACACCTGATAATATTGGAGAGAAGAGTAGCCAGCATTCACACAGGGCCAGGAATAAGGCCTACTGCCATAAGCTAGACTGAAAAAAAAAATCTCAGGTAGAGTGGTTGTCAAGAACTGTGAAGGATCTGCAATTGTTCCTTACTTGGAACCCAAGAAGATAGAACATACTGACAAATAAAAGACTCCTGGGCCAGAGGCAGAGAATTTTATTGCTCACAGCACAGCAAGCAGCAAAAGCAACTGCATACTTATTTGTGTTGGTTCTCTGTTGTGGGCTGAATGTTAGTGTCCTCACAGAATTCATATACTGAAACCCTAACCTCCAACGTGATGGTATTAAGAGGTGGGGCTTCTGGGAGGTGACTGGGATTAGATGAGGGTGGGCCCAGGATGAGGTTAGTGTCCTTTTAAGAGGAAACACCATAGACCTTTCTTAGTCTTCCCTCTTCTATGCAAAGATACAGTGAGAAAACAGCCATCTACAAGCTAGTAAGAAGCCTCTAACCAGAACCAAATCAAGTCCAAGATCAAGGTGGACTTTCCAGCCTCCAGAATTATGAGAAGTGAATGTTTGTTGTTTAAACCACTCAGTCTATGATAATTTGTTATAGCAGCCAAAACAGATTAAGACAATCCCCCTTGTCCATTAGTCCCATGGAGGTGATTAGATATGGGCCCAGGAAATATTACACCTGCAATGAAATTCCATCACAGTTGAGGAGCACCAAGCTCGGGGGCGTCAACATTTTTATAGTGATCAGTAAGCCCATCGGTCCCTAAGAGAGTGCTAACAAGTCAGAAAATTTACACAGGAAATCATGTAGGAACAGGATGATGTAGTCAGCTGAAACATGAGTCTCAGAAGTTATGAGGATGGAGAAAGAAAGGCCAAAGCATGAAAAGGGTCAAGAAGCAACTCTTAAAGAGAGCAAGGAGAGGTAGCACAGAATAATGATGGAACATCATCTCATTTGTAAAATAAGGATACTAATATTTACCTTGCAAGGTTACTGTGAGCCTTAATGATAATGTATAGCAAGCATAGTGCCTGACATATAGCAGATATTCAAATGATAGCTATCTGAAGACAAGGAAAAGAAAAGGAAGCTAATGTGGTACCAATAACAAATTAAAATCCTTAAAAAGCACTGAGGTACAGTGGAAAGAGAAAAAGAATGCTTTTCATTCAGGGAAACCTGGGCTTGAACCATTTGCTTTGTAACCTATAGAAAACTATCTCCCCTCTCTGTCCCTAAGTTTCCTCATTTTTATAAAGATGAGATAAAATATTAATATTGTGAGATTTAGAAATAATATAAAAAATGTAACTGTCACCTGGTATATCTTGATAACTAATAGCAATTACTATTTTTATTATTATATAATTGTTAAATTTTCCTCAGGCAAAATGCCACAGTGTGGAAGATTGGTCTATCAACTCTTCAGCCCTTTGGCTACAAGCACAGAAAATAGCACTATTGCTGATATCCATTTGTCTTCCATAGATAGCAAGAGTAACAAGAGGCCAGAAGCTACATCCCGAGTTACAAGGCATTGAAATGAATTACAAGAAAGGAATGTCACCAGCCATATTAATAAAAAAAAAAAAAGTAGAACATTCTGTAAGGTTCTTCATCAATCTTCAGAGCAAATATTAGCAAAATTTATATACTTAAACAAACTCCATGTCCTTAATAATGGCTACCTGAGTCTTCATTTCTCTTTTTTTTTCTCCTATTACTTTTTCAAGAAAAACTTTCAAATCAGTTCTGCATTAAAGGCACCAAGAAAACAAATCTCTCCCCCCCAAATTCTCTCTCTCTCTCTCTCTCTCTCTCTCTCTCTCTCTCTCTCTCACACACACACACACACACACACACACACACACACAAAATTATCAGAGGCTATATCCAATTTATCTTCTTTCCATTAAGGCATTAAGGTTGGGTCAAATGTCCTTAGCCAAATTTTCCAGTAAATCAAAGAAATCAATAACAAGGAAGGACATGCTAAACATTAGCTCTTATCAAAGGTCTATGAGAGAAATAGACTGACACTGAAAGTCCACCTGACTCATTCACCAAAGTGATCCTGGTACCTAAACGTCAAGACATATAGTCTGTGAAATAAAAGCATACTTATAGGGGCAAATGATAGAATATCTAAAATCACTGCTATTTATTCAACTTTTCTACCAAGACCTTGCACAAGTCAACAGCCCTACACCAAGATAGAATATTTTCATTGATCATCTCTGGGTACCAATTTTGCACATTATATAATTACCTGGGCTAAGATAAAGTAAAAAAAATAGAATTTCTATCAACATAAAAAAAATGAGCCAATAGAGGTTCTGCAAGACAGAACTCTAGTTAGAATGATGTATCAGGAGAGGACAGAAAACAATGTCCAAGTCCAAAATAAATGTTTTGGCATTGTCATTAGTCTCACTGAGGAAAAAGATAGCATACCTTATAAAGCAATAATCCAGAGGAAAAGGTAAAAGGGAAAG
>NW_006286227.1:148236-155353 GCF_000327345.1 Myotis davidii
ATAAAACCAAATATACTGACCTCATGGGAAGTATAGAAAGTGGTCTTACAACCTGGTAACATCTGTTGTTGAAATGAGGATAAGTGGTCAGATGGCTTTTGGCTACTCTGGAACAGCTTTCTGGAAAGCAAGGCATCACAAAATAACTGTATGTACTAATAATCTGAAATAAAAATACAGATGACTTCTCCAACATTGACCAGTACTCAGAACTCTTCTAGATGACCACAAGGATAATTTAATACAGTAAAAAAAAAAAAGCCTTTCACTAGCAGTTAGGTTACTTGATTTTTAGTGCTTCCTCTATGTTGACTATTACCCTGCGGCAATGTATAATGTGGCACATGCCCAGATAGAATTAGCTCATTTTGAGACCACTTATGACCTGTTTTTGCTCATTTTAATTAACAACATATTGATTATAAATACACAGTTGGGGTAACATCAGTGAAAATAGTGGAGTAGACAACCCTAAGGGCTCATCTTGCCATAAAACCACCAAAAAAAAAAAAAACAACTGAAAAAAAACCATCAGGATCAACTTTATCAGAACTTCAGAAAACAGTCAAAGTTTATAGCAATCAAGCAAACACTTCAATATGAAGGTGACTAAAACCTGGTAAGAGAGCTCTGTGGCATTTTAACTTACCCTGCTGTATACACACCCTCCAAATTTGGGAGGGGGTGTCCATTAAACACAAAATATGTCAGTAATTGAGTAATAGAGGAACAAAGTAGATGCATAAGACATTACAGAAAATAAAAAGCAAAATGGCAGAAGTCCTTGAATATCAGAAATACTTTAAAAGTAAGTAGATAAACTCTCCAGTTAAAAGTAGAGTGGCACAAATGATATAAAAATATGAGACTCACATTAGATTCAAAGACACAAATAAGTTGAAAGGGAAAGGATGGAAAAATGTAGCAAATACTAATTAAAGAGAACAGGGGTATCTATACAAAAATCAGGCAAAATTGTTACAAGACACAAAGAAGAATATAAAATAACAATAAAAGAATCAAGCTATCCAGAGGATATCATAATTATAAACATATATGCACCTAAAAATGGAGCCCTAAAAATATAAACACACTAAGGGAGAAATAGGCAGTTCTGCAATAATAGCTTGACACTCAATGTTCCACTTTCAATAATGGATGGAACAATTATAAGATCAATAAAAACATAGAAGATATGAACAAAACTATTAAACAACTAGAGATAACAGTCATATAAAAAATACTTCATCAGCCCTAGCCGGTTTGGATCACTGGATAGAACGTTGGCCTGGGACTGAAGAGTCCCAGGTTCGATTCCGGTCAAGGGCATGTACCTTGGTTGCAGGCACATCCCCAGTAAGGGGTGTGCAGGAGGCAGCTGATCGATGCTTCTCTCTCATCGATGTTTCTTACTCTCTATCCCTTTCCCTTCCTCTCTGTAAAAAATCAATAAAATATATTTTTTAAAAAATACTTCATCAGCAATAGCAGAATACACATTCTTTACAAGTGTACATGGAATATTTTCCAGTACAGACGATATGTTAGGCCACAAAACAATTCTCAAATAAATTTTAAAATAAATTGTACAAAGTATCTTTTCTGATCACAATAGAATGAAACTAGGAAGCAATAACAAATGAAAAACTAAAAAAATTAAAAAATACACTCTTCACCAATGAGTCAAATAAGAAATCACAAGGGAAATTAGAAAATATTTCTAAGTGAATGAAAAAGTACACCATACCAAAATTTATGGGATGCATTAAAAAACAATACTCAGGGAAATTTATAGCTGTAAATGCCTACATTAAAAAAAGAGGAAAGATCTCAAGTCAATAATCTAATTTCATACCTTAAGGAACAATAAAAAACAGCAAACTGAACCCAAGACTAGGACTAAAAAGGAAATAAACTTTAGAGCAGAGAAAAAATATATAGAAAACAGAAAAACAATAGGACCAATAAAACCAAAAGCTGATTCTTTGAAAAAGACAACAATTGACAAACCTTTAGATAGATTGAACTAAAGGATAAAGGGGGTCACATATATGGTGATGGAAGGAGACTTGACTTTGGGTGGTGGACCTATAATGCAATATACAGATGATGTATCATATAATTGTATACTTAAAACCTATATAATTTTATTAACCAATGTTACTCCAATAAATTTAATGTAAAAAGAGAGAAGATACAAACAACTAAAATCAGAAATACAAGAACCTTTCCACCAACCTTACAAAAATAAAAAATTTATAAAACAATACTATGAGTAATTGTATGTCAATTAATTCCATAACCTAGAGAAATAGACAAATTCCTAGCAAACAAACTATTAAAATTGATTTGAAACGAAATAAAAAATCTTAATCTACCTAGGAAATTAAATCAGTAATCAAAAGTCTCACCAAAAGAAAAGCCCAGTATTTTTATGGTTTCTCATCTTATGTTTAAGTCCTTTATTTTGAGTTTATTTTTTGTGTATGGTGTAAGTTGGTGGTCTAGTTTCATTTTTTGCATGTATCTGTCCAATTTTCCCAATACCATTTATTGAAGACCCTGTCTTGACTCCATTGTATGTTCATGCCTCCTTTGTTGAATATTAATTGGGCATATTGGTTTGGGTCAATTTCCGGGTTCTCTATTCTATTCCATTGATCTATATCCCTGTTCTTGTGCCAGTCCCAGGCTGTTTTGAGAACAATGGCTTTGTAATACAGCTTGATATCTGGTATTGAGATCCCACCTACTTAGTTCTTCTTTCTCAAGATTGCTGCCGCTATTCAGGGTCTTTTTTGTTCCAGATGAATATTTGGAGTGTTTGTTCTCGGTCTTTGAAGTAAAAAAAAATACAATGAATAACAGAAACTGATGAACAAAAACAGATCCAGAGACAGAGAAGCATTGAACAGACTGTCAAACCTCAGAGGGAAGGTAGGGGAGGGGAGGGATAAGGGGGAGCGATCAACCAAAGGACTTAAATGCGTACATATAAGCCTAACGAATGGACACAGACAACCATGGGGTGAAGGCATGAGTGAGAGGGGGTTGGGAGGGTTATGGGAGGATGAGGACACATATGTAATACCTTAATCAATAAAGAAATTTAAAAAAAGGAAAAGCCCAGAAAAATCTGAATTCGCTGGTAAATTCTACCAAATGATTCAATAAATATTATACCAGTCATTCTCAAATTCTTCCAAATATGTGAATAGGAACACTTTCTAACTCATTTTAGGAGGCCAAGCAGCATTTATCTAACATTGAAGCCAGACAAAGACACTATAAAAAAACTATAAAATAATATATTTTTATGAATATAGACACAAAATCCTCAATAAAATATTAGTAACTGAGATAAACAGCATATTAAAAAGATTATACACCATAACTAAGGGGGAGTTATTTTAGAAATGCAAGGGTTGTTAAACATTCAAAAAGTAATCAATATAACACATCATATTAATAGAATTAAAGGAAAAACACACAGGATCACTTCAATCACTGCAGAAGAATTTGACAAAATACAACACCATTTCATGATATAAACACTCAGCAAACTAAGAATAGAAGGGAAATTTCTTAACATGATAAAAAAAAAGCCATAAATAAAAAGCCCAAAGCTCACATCATACTCAATGGTGAAAGACTAAAATCTTTCCCACTAAGATCAGAAATAATACAAGGATGCCCATTTTAAAAAATATATTTTAACTGATTTTTTAGAGAGAAGGGAGAGGGATAGAGAGATAGAAACATTGATGAAAAACATCATTTGGCTGCCTCCTGCATCCCCCCTACCAGGGATCAAGCCCACTACCCTGGTATGTGTCTTGACCGGGAATTGGACTTCCTGGTTCTTGGGCCAACACTAAACCACTGAGCCACACTAGTTGGGCAAGGATGCCCATTTTTTACAGTTGTACTCAATATATTACTAGACGTTCTAACCAGAGCAAGGAAAAAAAGAGAAATAAAGGCGTCCACATTAGAAAGGAAGAAATCAAATTATCCCTGTTCACAGATGGCATGATCTTATGTGTAGAAAACTGTAAATATTCCCACAAACATGGTTAAAGTTAACAAAGTCAATAAAGTTGCTAAACGCAAAAATCAGCATGCAAAAATCAGTATCATTTCTATACACTACCAATGAAATATTTGAAAAGAAAATTAAGAGCCCTGACCGGTTTGGCTCAGTGGATAGAGCGTGGGCCTGTGGACTGAAGCGTCCCAGGTTTGATTCAGGTCAAGGGCATGTACCTTGGTTGCGGGCACATCCCCAGTAGGGGGTGTGCAGGAGGCAGCTAAATTGATGTTTCTCTCTCATCAATGTTTCTAACTCTCTATCTCTCTTCCTCTCCCTTCCTCTCTGTAAAAAATCAATAAAATATATTTTAAAAAAAAGAAACAAAAGAAAAGAAAATTAAGAAAACAATTCCATTCACGATAGCATCAAAAAAGAATGAAATACTTAGGAATAAATATAATCAAGTAGAAAAAAGACTTGTACATTGAAAACTACAAAATATTCCTGAAGAAATTATAGAGGCATAAATAAGTGGAAATGCATCCTGTGTTCATGGATTGGAAGATTTAAAATTGTTGAAATGATAATTATACCCAAAGTGATCTACATATTCAATGCAATCTCTATGAACATCCCAATGACTTTTTGGAGAAATTGAAAAAAACCACCCTAAAATACATATGAAGTTTGAAAGAACCCAGAATATCCAAAACAATCTTTAAAAAGAGCATGAAGAACTTACACGTTCTAATTTCAAAACATACTACAAAGTTAGACTAATCAAAACAGTGTTACATCAAAATTACAGCCAAACTATAGAAAAACCATCATTCAGAACCACCTGAAATCTAGCTGAACAAAAATCCTATAACTAAGGATACAAAGAAGCAGCCACATCAAGACTAGTTGGAGGGGTGAAGTCACAGAAAGGGCTGGTCTCACACTCACACATGGCAGTTAAAAATCAGGAGGGATATTTGAGCTGCAAAGGTCCCTCCTGAGGAGTGAATGGTCCCAGCCTCATACCAGGCCCTCCAACCCAGAGTTCTAGGGCTCAGAAGAAAAGTCCGCATAATTTCTGGCTGTGAAAACCAGTAGAGAGTGTGACTGAGTGTGACAGAGAACTGCTAGAGTCTCAGGCATTTCTCTTACAGGTCCCATGGATGGACTTACTTAGACTAACTCACTGTGAGCTCCAGCACTGGGGAAGCAGCTCAAAAGGCACCAGGAACATACAGGGAGGAATTGAATTGCTTGGCATTAGGGCAAGAGATGGAGGGTGGAGCAGATTTTTCCCACAGAGAACTGTTGACAAAGACCATTGTTCCTTTTCGGAGCCCTCCCCCTGACAGAGCCAGCAGGAAAGAGCCATGTCTGAGTCCAAATAAACCTAGATAATGCTGTTCACCCCACCCTAGCCAACTTCTGGGCCCACCCATGCCATTTCCAGTGTCAGTTTGTTTTTCCCATACAAATGGCTTGTCTAGCCTCATGCTTCTGACTTTCCTAAAATCTCTCAAACAAGCAGCATCTGGTCTCAGCATGCCCCATACCTCTCACAAAGTGGCTCCAGGCCCAGCACTAGTGGCAATGACCTTGGTTCACAGCTTGGCTTTGCCAGAGCACCTCCAAGCCCGGCACAAGTAGCAACCATATACAGATTGCTGACCATGGCCTGCATCTCCTAGGAGGTCCCAGAGCCAGCACACCCAGTGGACACCTTCAGAGCATGCCAAACCATTACTCTTCTCAACCACCTCTACAAGAAACACACTCAAGGTGTGGTTTTGTAGGGCACTAGAGCCCCACTGAAGTGAGTCCTACTCCTTGGTGTTGGCCTCTGCACAGCAGATCCTCCATGGTTGTCAAAACCAGTCCTCACAGCTGATCAGCCTGAGGGTAAATCCCTCCCATTGACCTGCCAACAGCAATCAAAGTTCAACTACAATAGAAAGATACACCCAGCCCACACAGGGTGAGGGTGACCTGGAGCAGCCAGTTTAGATGACTGGGAAAGCTATGTCACTGGCCCCTGAAGGACACCTAGACTGGGTAACATAGCAGCTTGACCTAATATATAGAAACAAACACAGGGAGTCAGCCAAAATGAGGAGACAAAAAAACATGTCCCAAATGAAAGAACAGAACAAAATTCCAGAAAGAGAATTAAAGAAAATGGAGGCAAGCAACCTATAAGATATAGAATTCAAAACATTGGATATAAGTATGTTCAGTAGACTTAGGAAAGAGTAGATGAACTTAGTGAGAACTTCAACAAAGAGACAGGAAATATAAAATTGGACATAGAAACCATACAAATAACCAATCAGAAATGAAGAATACAGTACAGGAAGTCACAGTAGAGTAGATGAAGCAGAGGATCAAATCAGCAATTAGGACAATAAGAAAGCAAAAACCCAATCAGAACAGCAAAAAGAAAAAAGAATTTTAAAAATTAGGATATATTAAGGAAAATTTCAAGTGTACCAACATTCACATCATGATGATGGAAGGAGAACAGAAAACTTTGAAAAAATAATGACAGAAAACTTTCCTAACATGGTGAAGGAAATAAACATACAAGTCCAGGAAGTGCAGATAATCTCAAACAAGAGGAACTTAAGGAGGCCCACTTGCTCCCCCTTCCTCTCTCTCTAAAAATCAATAAACATATCCTTGGTTGAGGATTTAAAAAACAAACAAAAAAACACCTTACTGGATATCCCATCATATTTACTAAGATTGCTATAATCTTTAAAACAAAATAAAATGTATTGGTGAAAAACCAAGATGGCGGCATAGGTTAATGCTGGAGATTGCTGCCTAGAACAACCAATTCAGGGATACACCTAGAAGACAGAACAGACATCATCCAGAACCACAGGAGGGCTGGCTGAGTGGAAATTCTGCAACTAGGAGGAAAGAGAATATCATACCCAGACTCAGAGGAGGTGCAGTGCTGAAGTCAAATACTCAGGTGCGGAGTGCATGCTGAGCGGGCTGGCGGCGGAGGGCGCGGTTGTTGTTTTCAATCAGGAGGGAGGTTCAGACTCTGAGCTCCAGATCCGGCCGAGTCTCTAGGAA
>NW_006286227.1:156561-162720 GCF_000327345.1 Myotis davidii
ATGGGGGGAAAAAAGAGGAACAAATGTAATAATCTGAACAATAAAGATTTAATTAAAAGCCAGAAAAAAATGTATTGGTGAAGATATGGAAAAATTTGAACCCTAAAACATTGCTGGTGAGAATGTAAAATGGTTCTGCCACTATGGAGACAGTTAGTAGTTAAACATAGAATTTTAATAAGAATTTTAGGTATATACCCACAAGAATTGAAAACAGGGACTCAAATACTTGTACACCAATGAACCTAGCAGTATAATTCACAATAGTCAAAAGGTGGAAACAATCCAAGTGTCTATTAAAAGATGACTAGGTAGGCAAAATATGGTACAATCTATTACTTTTACTCATGGTTATTATATGGTCTCTGTGAACCCTGAATTAACAAATACTGAACCACTATTCCTAGAAGATATTCAGGGTTAGGTTGCTATGAGCTTTTGGTCATGATTTTCATTATCTGATCAATACATAACTTTATTTATGTATGTTTCTTATTCGATGTATATTGTTGATTCATTAACACTGAACTCCCAGTCAACAGCACTGTAACTTAAACCTGAACAAGGCTAATCTAATACATGTATTTTTTTCCACAAAGCACATCATAGCCTTTTTTTTTTTTTTTTTTTTTGCTTAGAAACACTAGACAGCACTTCCACACTGCTTGGGGCAACTTTAAAAAGAAAAATCATCAAAAAATGAGAGATTAAGAGGCATAGCAGATCTACCTAATACATAGTCACAAACCCCAAATAGGCAGCTGTAATGAGGAAACAAAGAAACAACCCCTAGATGAAAGAACAAGAGAATCTCCAGAAGAAATAAATGAAATGAAGATGTTAAAATTTATCTGATATAGAGTTCAGAATAATAATGGTAAAGATGCTCAACAGCATGAATAAAGATATAGTAACTATGAAAACAGAAATAAAGAATGACATAGCACAAATAAAGAACACATTGGAAAAAAAATTTATCAAAAAATGCTAAAACAGTATATGAGTGGATAAAAAAGTTGTGGTACATTTACACCATGGAATATTATGCAGCTGTAAAAAAGAAGGATCTCTTACACTTTGAGACAGCATGGAGGGACCTGGAGAGTATTATGCTAAGCAAAATTAGCCAGAGAAAGACAAGTATCACATGATCTCACTTATATGTGGAATCTAATAAATAAAATGATGAACAAAATAGATTCAGAGACACAGAAGCATGGAATAGACTGTGGAATCTCAGAGGGAAGGTAAGAGTGGGTGGGTGGAAAGAGTTCAACCAAAGATCTTGTATGCATATATACATAACCCATGGACACAAACAATAGAGTGGTAAAGTCCTGGGGTGGGGAATGAGGGTATAGAAGGAGCAATGAGAAAAAAAGGGGGGCATATATAATACTTTAAACAATAAAGATTTAATTTTTTTTTTTAGAAGTACACTCTAGTCCTTAAGAACTGGTGTTTTTCTTTCTTTTTTTTAAAATACATTTTATTGAGTTTTTACAGAGAGGAAAGGAGAGAGATAGAGAGTTAGAAATGTCGATGAGAGAGAAACATCGACCAGCTGCCCCCTGCACACTCCCCACTGGGGATATGCCCGCAACCCAGGTACATGCCCTGACCGGAATCGAACCTGGGACCTTTCAGTCCGCAGGCCGACGCTCTATCCACTGAGCCAAACCGGTTTCGGCTAAAGATTTAATTTTTAAAAAATGCTAAAAACAATTGCACTAAATAGACTACAGAGAAGATACTTATTTACAGAATGAAAATTAAAACAAGAAGGAAGAGCATCACTCTCTTCAACTTTAGCTGGGAACAAGTGCATTTTGAGAGTCAAACATTTTGCCCCTCTGAGAAAAACTTGCTCTGCAAATGACTACAAAACTGCCATGTACTAGGTGTACCAGTTAATAATGCATATTTTATAATAAAAGAAAACATAATAATTTCAAGAGAAACATCAAAAGTGCTTTATTCAAAGTAATGTCCTTCCCTAGCTACACATTTCCCCCATCTTTCAGGTAATTTGTGGATACTGTCCCAGTAGAACTTTTCTTGTTTTGAGGCAAACCATTCAGAGACCAAATTTTTCACTTCTTCATATGTTTTGAAGGGCTGCTCAGAAAGTGCATGTGCCATCGATCAGAACAAATGGTAATCTGAAGGAGCAAGGTCTGGTGAATACAGCGGGTGGGTTAATACTTTACAGGCAAGATCTTTTAACGTGTGTTTAAACTGGTTTTAAAGTGTGTGATGGTGCGTTATCAAGTGATTTGGCCTTGCAGTCAATGTTGATGGTTGACCTGGATCAACCCATGATTTTGTGCATTTGGGATTCTCAGAATAAATCCACTTTTCACTGCCAGTCACAATTCGATGCAAAAAAGACTTTCTTTTGTGCCACTGAAGCAATGGTTTACTGATGACTTTTCGGTTTTCCATTTAATATTTCCCATTACTTGTAAACAATTGGAAATTGTTTGCTGAGCAACGTTTAATCTTTCTGCAAGTTGTTTTTGAGTTTGACATGCATCTTCATCCAATAATGCTTGTAATTGTTGGTCTCCAATCTTTTTCAATTGACCTGGATGTTCATTGTTTTTCACTTCAAAATCATAACTTTTAAAGCATTTAAACCAGCATTCACAAGTATCTTGAGATGGAGCATGTTTCACCATAAGATTTCCAGAATATACAATAACTTTTTCTTCAAAATAAGGTAATGAATTAAAACTTCCCACAAATGCTCTTTTTTTTGGCACAAAATTCAACATTTTTAAGCGTAAAAATATATATGATGTTAACACTTTCAGCAAATTTGACATATGAAGTTTTGAAGCTTGCTGTCAATAAAACAAAATAGAATACATATTAAATTGCATATATATCAACATATGTGTAACTCCACCTATTGAAAAAAATCCGCATTATTAACTGGTACACCTAGTATACTGATATGGGGATTACAAATAAATCTTAGTGAAAAGGAGATTTCTCAAACACAGAATCCATGAATAATTTGGGTCAACTGTATATAGATATCATAGAATAATATTCAGCCATAAAAAATGAATTTCTGATACCTGCTACAATGTGGATGAACCTTGAGAACATTATGCTAAGTGAAATGAACCAGACACAAAATGACAAATATTGTATGGTTCCACTTATATTAAATGTCTAGAATAGGCAAATTCATACTGACAGAAAGTGGATTAGAGGTTACCAGGGGTTAAGTTAAGGGTGGTAGGGGAAATTATTGCTTAATGGGTGTAGAGCTTGTTTACAGGCACAAAAATTTTTGGAAATAGTGGTGATAGTTGCACATCTTTGTCAATGTAATTAATTCCATAAAATTGTGCATTTAAAATGGTAAATTTTAAGTTTAAATATTTTATCACCATAAATATTTGTAAATACACATGATATTCACCCAAATAAAATTTTGCTTTTGTTACAGGACAAAAAATACAAATGTTTGAGTTTCACAGTCATACCCTCACTTCATCCCTTCCTCAAAGGAAGCAGCTATGTTTAACAATGTGCCTTTTGAATTTCTGATTTAAAGAATAGGATAATAGGTAAATATATTAAACTGGAGCATCAAAGAATGAATTTATTGATTTTGGAAAGGGCAGAAAGTCACATAAGATGTAAAACTAGATCTGAGAAGGCAAGGAGAAAGAGTGAACAAGATATAGAAGAGCCAACACAGACAGCCAGATCTTGGAGAATTTCAAAGAAAGCAGACAGAGATGAAGGGCAACTGCCATACAGTGTAAAATATTAAAAGAGAGCTAGGAAATGATTTTTAAGAGGTTTCACTTTGTCACGATTTTCATGCCTTTTGGTGCCACTTCAAAGGGCATTATTAAAAACAATATTTCCACAGTTTTTCTTAGGGGTGGATTTGAGTTTTCTTTTGAATGTAAGACTTTATTAAGACTGGCCAGCTTTATTCAGATTATATTAAACAATACCTAAAGGGGTTATTGAATTCAGAACTTTAAGAAATGAACAAAAGAATGTGTTAAGAATGATTTTACCAAATATCTATAATGAGAAAAATATACACAATTCTCATACCTGGATATGATTCTGATTTCAGTTGGTAGCTATTTTTCACATGGTAACAGCCAAGTTCCAGTTATCAATTTGCTTCATAACAAACTATTTCCAAAACTCAGTGACTAAAACAGTGGTTCTCAACCTTCCTAATGCCACGACCCTTTAATACAGTTCCTCATGTTGGGGTGACCCCTAACCATAAAATTATTTTCGTTGCTACTTCATAACTGTAATTTTGCTACTGTTATGAATTGTAATGTAAATATCTGATATGCAGGATGTATTTTCATTGTTACAAATTGAACATAATTAAAGCATAGTGATTAATCACAAAAACAATATGTAATTATATATGTGTTTTCCGATGGCCTTAGGCGACCCCTGTGAAAGGGTTGTTTGACCCCCAAAGGGGTCGCGACCCACTGGTTGCGAACCGCTGGACTAAAACAACCATTTTATTATACTCCTGATTTTATGGGTTACAAATTCCTGCAGAGATTGACTAGGTGGTGGCTGTGTTCCACGTAATAATTGGGGTCACTTAGTAGTATTCAGTGGTGGCTTCACTCACATTTCTGGTGCCCGATCAAGGATGATTGGAAGACTGGTCTAAATGGGACACTTTTCTCTCTGTATGGAGTCTCCAGGCTTCTCCACATTGTCTCTCCATGAAACCAAGGTAGAAGTTGACAGTCCTCTCACTAACTAGACCCAGAACTGGCATAGCATCACTTCTAACCATTATCCATTAGCCAGAACAGGGACTGGTCAGCCCAAATGCAAGTTTAGGGAAAATAGACACCTTATGGGAGAAATGTCAAATAATTTGAAGCCATCTTCCAATTCAGATCATCTCCTGTCCCACACTGCTCATTCTACACCATCAATTTTGTCCCTGGAGTGGTTGTTTTATACTTTAGAACCCTTATTACTAAAGAAAATGAAGTATATGGCCTGAAACTCAGGCCTTGAGGTCTTTTATGAAATCTTTGATGACTAAAAGGGGTGGATAGAAATTTTAGTCACTAGTCACTTCAAGGACCCCAAGGAGTTCTCACTCTTTTGATATGAAAATTTAAGTTCAACTTCTGGGAAAACTATTCCTTCATTTTTTCTTGAAGAAAATTGTGTACTTTTAAGTTACCCAAAGAGACTACAGAGTGAAATTTCAACTGTACTGCTTAATAAATTGGGTGTATCTTTAGCTGAACTATAAAGAGATAAAATATTTTAATATGAATTTATATTGGATTGTCTCTGAAAATTATCTTTTGTTCATAGAAAAAGACATAAATTCTAAGTAGGTCTTTTTGTTCAAATATTTGATCCCAGGAAATTGAGAAACTAAAACCATGCCAGGAAGAATATGTAGATCTGATCATTTTCTCACCATACTGGAATAAAAGGTTGTGAAAGGCAAATGAACTGAATGTACATGTTAAGTATTCTGGTTTTGAAGTATGAATTGCTGTTCATGGTTGAGTAAGGACTAAGGGTGAGTATAAAAATATTGCTAGATTTTGGATAAACTGAAATTGTATCATACCTGAATAGTTCATTGTGACTATAGAAATGAGCATGGATTTTGTTTAATTTTGTTTTTATTAAGAAGTGTTATGAGATTTTGCATGCATATGTAGCTTTGGTGCCTAGGAGACAAGGTGTGATATAGCTAGGAAGACATTCCCCCTACTTCTACAAAGTGGCCAGCATCCCTCTGATACCTAATGGAGAGGTGCCTTTGGAAGGTAGCCACCTAGGCACAGACACTGACAATCTCCTGAAAGATAACCCCAATACACACTATATTTGGGTGCTACTAAACTGCTTAAAGGAAAGTGGTTATTGGCTGGAGGGGAGGGTGAAACAGAAAAATAATATCATGGTAGTTGCAGTGTGTAACTGGAGAGGGCAGATAGGTCTGTGAACATAGGCTTGTAATGAAGCCTAAACATATCCTAGGTAGAAAAGTCTTGGCTAAGAGATGGTTAGAAGCCCTATCCTATCTAATAAAAGAGAAACATGGTAATTAGCCATACATCCGCTACCCTTCCCATTGGCTAATCAGGGCGATATGCAAATTAACTG
>NW_006286227.1:164260-174521 GCF_000327345.1 Myotis davidii
GGTGTAAGCCACTCCCACCAACCAATCCGAGCGACTATATGCAAATTAATCCAACCAGGATGGCGGCCGGCAGCCACAGAGCTGGATCGAGCAGGAGGCTTGGTTGCTCCAGTCATGGAGGAAGCCAAGCTTTCCACCTGTCCTGGCTGTTTCTGAGCTCCACTGAAGGCAACAAAGTTTCAATTATAGAAGGTAAATAAATCTCAGAATAAAAAAAAAGAAAAAAAGGAGAGGCTGGGAGCTTCCATTGCCAGGGGGCTTGGCCAGCCTAAAAATGGTTCTCAGCCCCTCACCTAGGCTGGCCAGGCACCCCAGTGGGACCCCCACCCTGATCCAGGACACCCTCCAGGGCAAACCATCGACCCCTACCCATGCACCAGGCCGCTATCCTATATAATAAAAGGGTAATATGCAAACTGACCCTAACAGCAGAATGACTGGGAATGACTGGTCACTATGACACACACTGACCACCAGGGGGCAGACGCTCAATATAGGAGCTGCCCCCTGGTGGACAGTGTGCTCCCACAGGGGGAGCTCTGCTCAGCCACAAGGCAGGCTGATGGCTGCCAGTACAGCGGTGGTGGTGGGAGCCTCTCCTGCTTCCTCAGCAGCACTAAGGATGTCAGAGTGCAGCTTAGGCCTCCTCCCTGTTGCGAAGTGGACATTCCCCGTGGGCTCCCGGGCTGCCAGAGGGATATCTGATTGCCAGCTTAGGCCCAATCCCCTGGGGAGCAGGCCTAAGCCAGCAGGTGGTCATCCCCTGAGGGGTCCCAGACTGCGAGAGGGCACAGGTCGGGCTGAAGAACACCCCCCCGCCCCCAAGTGCACAATTTTTTGTGCACTGGGCCTCTAGTCTATACTAATAAAACGGTAATATGCCAATTAGACTGGATAGACCAGACGTCTTCCAGATATCCTTCCAGACAAAGCTATGGTGTCAAGGCTGAGGCAGAGGCAGTTAGAGGTGATTAGACCAGCAGGGGAGAGCATTAGGGGTGATCAGGTAGGCAGGCAGAGTGATTGGGGGCGATCAGGCAGGCAGGCAAGTGAGCAGTTAGGAGCCAGTCGGACATCCTCTGAGGGGTCCCAGATTGGAGAAGTTGCAGGCCGGGCTGAGGTGCCAGGAGCCGGTCCATCCTTGCTGTTTCAAGGGACCTGGCATATATGGCATACTGTTCTTAAG
Organism: Myotis davidii; assembly: GCF_000327345.1. Taxonomy (NCBI): domain Eukaryota; kingdom Metazoa; phylum Chordata; class Mammalia; order Chiroptera; family Vespertilionidae; genus Myotis; species Myotis davidii. Next base: position 165,447 of record NW_006286227.1, read on the forward strand.
ATGTTTGCTCACCTTCTTGGCGCTGTGTTTTAACCAAGGTCACCTCTCTGAGAAAGGTTGTTTCCCCAGGTAGGGATTTTCCCCTGAAGTTAGGGAGGGAATAAAACCTCTTAACTGCCAGCTGGTTAATGAGAGAAAATGTTGATTCTCCTGCCTGCTGCCACAAAGGTGGAAAGTGAAGTGGGGAGACATGTGGGGAGTGAGCGAGGTTCCCTGTCTGGGGATTCCAAATCTGCTGTTGGTTTCTTTCACCGCTGACTAGAGATATTCAGGGTGTCCCCTCAAAATGTATACACACTGTGAATACCTACTAATTCCAATGGTTTTAAGCATAAGAAAGAAACAACAATGGAGCTGTTATCTGTTAAAAGTGTGGGCACAAACAGGCAGTTGGACATTCCCTGAGGTGTCTCAGATTGGAGAGGGTGCAGGCCAGACTGAGGGGACCCCTCAACACACACACACACCCAATGCATGAATTTCGTGCACCAGGCCTCTAGTTATTAAATAAAACCTACAGGTTGTCTCCTGAAAGGCCTTAAAGGAAGTGTTCATGACTTTGGTGAATTAACTATGGTCCTGAGTTTGACCTTCTGCCTTATACCTCTCAAGTCATATATTGTCAGCTTGCTGAGAGCAAATCCACCTCTCAGCAATGCATGCACACTTAATTCGGCTCCCCAGACTAAGACAGATACCAAAGTGCCAATTCATTTACTGACAAAGCAAAATAGAACCCTCACGTGGAATAGAATAATCAAGTCAGCATGATGAGACTATGCTCTCCCAGTAGTCCGACTACATGAAAGGCCAAATCATAAGAGTTTTATAAAATTCACACTGAGAATTAATTGCCACAAGCACCAGATTACTCACAGTTTACATAAATAGTGTATTTTTTGACCTGTAGTTATGGTGCATGGAAAACCATATTATACTCAGAAGGTTATCTAATGAAATTATAACAAGGATAATCAAGTTAATCAAATGCTTAAAATCATCAGGGTAACTTAATGTATCTGAAGGGGAACAGATATACCACCCCAAATGTATCACTTTGATATGTGGAATATTTTGCATGGAAGGCAATCAAGGGCAAGTAGACTCAAGGAAAACTTTTACCTCTCCTTTATCTACATAGAATAATTTAGACGGGGACCTGTCTTAGATAAAAGAGCTACTGCCAGAGATAACTTTTTATCTGAATGGTCAATCTGTTCAACAGGGCAAACATCTAATTATGAGACATCTGCTCCTCTTATTCTCCTGTACATTACTCTTCTCCTCTTTGAAGGCCCAATTCCCTACTTATTCCTCATCTCCTGATGGCATATAAGCCTCAACTGCCTGACTGGTCCTTGGGTCTCATATTTTTATAGGGTTCCCATACATACGAAATTAAACATGTTTTTCTCCTGTTAATCTCTGGTATGTCTATTTAATTACTAAACCAGCCAAAGAACCTACAAGGGTAGAATAAAAATTTTGCTTCCCCACAATACCCATGTGAATGGGATATTCTAAAAAATAGGTCAGAGTACTAGAAATACGTTGGTTCAGGCTCTCTCTTGCCTTGAGCATACTTGGGTAGACACAGCTAACATGTACTTTCCTGAGTCTCCTTTTTCTATGCTTTTAACTGATCACACCCTCTTCTTATTGATATGGACTTTATTTAGATATATTAATACAATATAACAGTAACTCTGGTCTTGGATCCATCCTATTACAGATGATTGTATACCCTAACCCACATGTTGATTTAAGAGGACAACTTATTCCCTCATTTTTCCATATTGTTAGGGATGCCTCCTTAAAGTTTCCCTCAAGTACTTACACATCCTATGTACTAATGAATTTGAAGTACAACCAGTAAAATATAAATATCCACAAATAGTCAAATAAATACCATATAGAAATTAGATATCTTTAATGAGAAAGGGAATTATGGTAATACCAAGAAACTAACAATGGGATCATTATTGTGATTGAGTTTTAAATACAGCAACTCATATCCTGACAGCCATGCCAAAAAGAAAGGTAATAGTAAGTCCGCCCTCCCAAAAGAGGATACAAATATTCTTTGGGAAGACTTCATGTAGAGTTAGCCTGGTATATTATTTTAGTTGCCTCCTTGTTCCCTTTGTAGACAATATCACACTGCTCTTCCTAGATAGAGAAATACAACTGACCCAAGATTAGTAGACTATTTTGCTGCTTGATCTTAGCCAGCCATTTTGCCCTGACTGACCCTCAAAAATAATCATTTTTGACCAATGTTGGAAGCACCAGCTGAAAATTTTGAAGACAAGTTACCTAACTGTTCCTCACAAAGATAAAAGTTTGGTCATGCCTTCCTTAGCCCCAGGCTGAGAAAACCACCGAGTTAAGTGGCCAAGAACTTACATTAGCCCCATAGTAGTGAATCTTATGTGAATAGAGCATCCAAGCAGACTCAACAATTATTGGGAGACCATAGTAAAAGGTAAGAAAAGCCCAGAGTTAAATATAAGAGTCAAAGGATAAATACTAATTCCACAGCCTTATTTGCATAACAGATGTGCCTGAGGAAATAGTATATCCATACTTCCTCTAGCAATGGTCAGCAAACTAGTCAACAGAGCCAAATATCAACAGTACAACAACTGAAATTTCTTTTGAAAGCCAAATTATTTAAACTTAAACTATATAGGCAGGTACATTGTTATTAATTAGGGTACCCCTAAGGCTTAGGAAGAGCCACACTCAAGGGGCCAAAGAGCTACATGTGGCTCGTGAGCCGCAATTTGCCGACTACTGCTCTAGGGAATATTCTCCAAAACACAAACATTCTAAAATCGGGGTACATTTCTTTAAACTAAACTAATCAGAGTTTTCTCCACCCAACAACAACAAAAAAATGGCACACTCAAAAGGAGACGTTTAAAAAAAATCTAAGTTAATAAAGGGACTATTTATTGTAGGAAAAATTAAAAGAAATAAAAAAGGAATGGTGAAGCATTCCAGGGCTAACAGAGATTAGGAGACTTTACCATGACCCTTAACTGAGGGGGTAAGGGAGAGAGGTATAGTCAGAACCTGTGAAGAATTTCACAAATAAATAAATGACTTACAAGAAACAGCCATATTAATATCTTGGGTCAGAGTGTTTTGTGCAGAGAAATGGCAGGTTTACAGGCCTTAGAGAAGTGGTGAAATCATGAGAAAATGGACAAGAACTAAGGATAGATCCTTGGGAGATACTGGTATATAGCTACTATATATAAGAAAATGAACAAATCCAGAACCAAGAAGCTACTAGAGTTGTCATTTAGATTCTCACTGTTAGCCATTAAGAGTATAGTTTCTGCCTTAACCCGTTTTGCTCAGTGGGTAGAGCATCGGCCTGAGGACTGAAGGGTCCCAGGTTCAATTCTGGTCAAGGGCATGTACCTTGGTTGTGGGCACATCCCCAGTAGGGGGCGTGCAGGAGGCAGCTGATCGATGTTTCTCTCTCATCGATGTTTCTAACTCTCTATCCCTCTCCCTTCCTCTCTGTAAAAAATCAATAAAATATATTTTTAAAAAAGAGTATAGCTTCTATGGAGCTTTAGTAGCAGAAATCAGAATTGACATGTAGAAGAATTTATATGTAGTGGGAAACTGGTTATAAATCATAACTATTAAAGGGAAATTGGTAGTAATGAGAACAGAAGATAGAGGGTGTCATACTGTGAGCTAACATATGTGACATCACATTATCTGGGCTCAGACCACTCACCATCTAGAGTGGAGGAGAACCATTGCTTAGTCAAGGGTATTCAATACTACAAAACCTTCTAAACAGCTTTCAAAGCATAAAAAGGTGAAAAAGGTTAACAGAGTTGAAAGGTAAAGAAATATTCAGATAATTGTATTTGAAGAGATTCCCTTTCTTTCCATTTATTCTCTCTACTTGGTGGTTCATATCTGCTTGAAAGGTAACATTTTCATTTTTAATGAAATGTCTCATCATTTTCCTTAAATATATATTTGCCCTGTTATTGGATATGTCCCATATTTCTCTTGCTTTACCCACCCCCCTCTATAATAAACAGTTCAGAATTCTTGCCTGTGACAGTCTGGAAAAACACCATTTTCTTCTTGTGTGTTTTTAACTCTCAATACCTTCAGACATCTCTATTCTAGAAAAGTCAAGGAACCTCTGAACTGTAGCTCAGATGGGGATATTTCTTTTTAAAGAATCCCTACTCTGGTGGATCTGAGGGCACCTTGTTCTAAAAAATCTAATCACTAATGGAGAGCAAGGTTCCCTTCTTTCTCTTTCACATTCTGGCCCATCCCCAAGTATCATCACAGTACTCTAGAATTGTTTACTGTCTCTGACATTCTCCTTAGAACTTTAGAAATCCTTAAGTTCTTTCAGAATTTCTTCACTGTATTGGAGAGATGCCAACATTGATGCCTACATATCCTGAAAGAAGATTCCTCCTGATAGTTGCAGGTCAGGTTTCTAAAGCCCAGTCTGCTCTCCTGGGTCCTCTCTACCATTCAGTGCTGGCATACATGGTCACCGCTCTTGTGATCACTATCTTTACACCAGGACATAGGGAAATCTCTGAAAGACGTTTAGTATTTATCCCTTAAGATACAGGTTATGTTTATCTTCTCTTGAGAACTTCTTTTATGATTTTCCTCCTAACACTGCCTACTTAGTATTATGTATGTCTACTCTGTACACTCTAATTTTCCTCTGACAGCCTTTAGAGATGCTAATGAACCTGTTTACTGATCAGCCTTTCCAAGAGTCTCTGAGCTCATTCTACATTAACAAAAAAACAAAAAAATTTCAGGGGAGAGCTACCAGACATGACCTGAAGAATTCAGTAGTAGTACAAATTGAATTCCAAAACACACTTGGAAGGGACTCTGGAATATGTGTCCCAATCTCTCTTTAATATTCTTCAACTTCCTATTGTTACCTCCATTGACTGAACCCAATCAAAAGCCAAGTGGAAAGGGAGACCATTAATGCAGTCAGTAAAGGCGAGCCTCCCAGGGTACAAAGCAGGTATAGAGAGAAAAAGAATTTGCCCTTTACCCTTATAGGTTCTTGGTGGAGACAGCCCACCCCCCCACCCCCAATAAAAAGATGGAGTAACAGAAAAAAATAGGTATGTACTAATATATATACCTCCTGTATACATGGGAGATATGAGGAAAACTGAGTAACTCCACCCAAATGGCCCAAACCACCATCTTACATACCATTTCTAGATAAAGACAAAAAAAGATGATGTATCTTTCTCTCCCTCTCCCTTCCTCTCTGAAATCATTAAAAATATATTTAAAAATGATTATATTTGACAAATCAAACAGTTCATCTGCTTAAAAATAAGTTTGAAAGCACTGCATACACCAAAGGAATGATTAACAATTGGTACTTCATATACCATGTTATTTATTGCTCATAGGCCAATAGACCATGTATGTCAGAATCTTTCTTTGGCCCTTAAATCCTAGCTTTATTCTCTTTTCTCGTTGGTTTGCTTTTGGGGCTTTAGCACATGAAGTAGTTCATAAAGAGCATTCCCAAAATGTGCCACTTTGTCACATAGACTATTTAGCGCTGAAGGTAATCAAGACCCAGCAGATTCAAGAAAAACTTCTACTTCTCCCTTAACTGCCTAAAAGATTTAGATATAAGGTTTATCCAAGAAGAAAACTATCATGAGAAATAACTACAAAATATATGGGATAAGTGTGGTAATCTGGAGGGGAGTTTGGCAAGGCCTAGAGATCAAATTCCTGTGCCACACAGATGAGTGGATTAAAAAACTGTAGTATATCCACACAATGGAATACTATGCTGCTGTAAAAAAGAAGGAACTCTTATTATTTGCAACAGCATGGATGGACCTGCAGACCATTATGCTAAGCAAAATACGCCAGTCCGAGAAAGATAAATATCACATGATCTCACTCATATGTGGGATATAATGATCAACATAATTTGATGAACAAGGATAGATCCAGAGACAAATGCTAAGGGAGGGGGGAGGGGTTAGAGAGCAACCAAAGGACTTGTATGCATGCATATTAGCATAACCAATGGACACAGACACTGGAGTGGTGGGGGCTTGTCCAGGGTGGGGATTACTGCGGGGGTGGTGTCAATTGGGGAAAAAGGAGACATATGTAAAACTGTAGACAATAAAAAAAAATTCCTGTGCCACACTGTCTTTGTAAAGCATGGCAAACATTTGTTTACCAAATATTTGTTCTTCTTATCTTCCTGTAAATTGTCTTCCTCCCCTTTTAAGTCCAAGTTCCCTAGCCCTTTATACTTATCTCAGGAAGGCATATAAGCCTGCCTACCTTTGGGTCTCATACTAGTATTCTTATGGGGCATCCATACATACGTAATTAATTATTTTCAATCCTGTTAACCTGTATTAAGCTAATTTGATTCCAGCTAAAGAAACTAGAAAAGTAGAAGGGAAATTTTCCCCCCTCAACACATGCCTCATTATAATCCAAAACAAAAATTTCTATGATGAGTCCTTTTATAGAGAAAACATGGCTTCTGTTATTTTCCTCTCACAATTTCTCTGAGTAGTTGGTTGTGCTAAACCAGGGGTGGGAAACTTTTTTTCTGCCAAGGGCCATTTGGATATGTATAATATCACTAGAGGCCCGGTGCATGAAATTTGTGCACTTGGCGGGGTGTGTGTGTGGGGGGAGGGGGTCCCCCAGCCTGGCCTACACCCTCTTGCAGTCTGGGAGCCCTCGCGGGATGTCTGACTGCCATGGAGGTGGGAGAGGGACCTGCCACCGCTGCTGCAATCACCAGCCATGAGCCTGGCTTCTGGCTGAGTGGTACTTCCCCTATGGGAGCACACTGACCACAAGGGGGCAGCTCCTGCACTAAGCATCTTCCCCCTGGTGGTCAGTGCATGTCATAGCAACCGGTTGTTCCGCCGTCACGCCGAAACCGACTCTCTAACATCCCTGAGGGGTCCCAGATTGTGAAAGGGCACAGGCAAGGCTGAGGGACCCCATGGGTGCATGATCAGGGCCAGGGAGAGAAATGGGAGGTTAGCCAGCTGCGGAGGGACCCTGAGAGAGCTCCAGGGCGTGTCCTGCCTGTCTCGCTCAGTCCGGATCAGCCAAACCCCAGCAGCAAGCTAACCTACCAGTCAGAGCGTCTGCCCCCTGGTGGTCAGTGCAAGTCATAGCGAGTGGTTGAGCGGCCTTAGCTTATCATTAGCATATTACGCTTTTGGTTGCACAGACGACCAGATGACTGGACACTTAGCATATTAGGCTTTTATTATATAGGATTTGCAGGCCATACAAAATTATCAACTTAAAAATCGGCCTGCTATATTTGGTCAAACATTTAATTAACTTACCACTAATGCCTTGTTAGGGTCAGATCAAATGATTTTGCAGGCCTTATAGGGCCCACAGACCAGACGTTTCCCACACCTGTGCTAAAACCTGAGTGAAAAAAATTCAGTCTGATTGATGATGCCTCTGCTTAAACATTGCTATTTCAGGGCATATATTTCAGTTTGCTGATTGTTTTTATAGGATAATTGTCTGCACCTATCCCTTTAAGGGTGATTGTGTTATTACCCCATTTTGTTCCTCTACCTGCTTTTCGCTAGTTATTCAGTTCTTTAAATAGCATGTAATTTTTCCATTCTGCTGAAGCATGACTGATATGGTTTGATCTTAAAACTCTGGACAACATGGAGATAAAAAAGTATGTATGGGAGACAAACTAGAATGAACTTCTTGACATCTCCAACCATGTTCCCCACCACCTCTGCTGTTTTGTGCACAGAGAAAATGAGTACAGCAAAAGAATAGGAGAAATGAAGTATAGAGGGGAAATTACTGGGGTTCTGGGGGAGTAATAAAAATGCAATACAGCACTAAGACTAACTTAAAATGCAAAACATTTATATTGACAAAGCACTATAGTCAAAGGTTTATACACATGAATAGCATATGTAACATATTGGGACATTTTCTCAAATATGCCAAATTTATAAAGTCTGGCAACAATCCTTCTGATTTTCTTATACCATCTGCTAATTTCCTCTGTGACTTTTAACAACCTAATGTTCTGAAAGTTGGATCAATGTAAATGTAGTAGTTGCTCTATTCCAAGAAATAAAGTTCAAAAATGAAGTTATCCTTGGGTTAAATCTGTCCAGACCAGAAAGTTGTTCTTCAACTTCTGTTTCATCTACATTCCCTCCAAAAACTTGCTATCTGAATTAGGACAAGCTACTCCCCATTTCTAACTTTTTGATTCCTCTGATGTAAAATGAGTATAACAGGACTAGATGGTTTTTAAAGTTCAACCCGATTCTGTCAGAGCTATAAATTTTCACAATTCTTCAAAATAAATAAAAAAGGGTAAAAGGTCCTTATCCCCTCATTGCCCCCCACCCCCACTCATATCCTCAACCCCTGGTGTCTGTGTCCATTGGTTAAGCTTATATTCATGCATGCAAGTCCTTTGGTTGATCTCTCCCCCGTACCCCCACCCTCATACGAATATCTTTTCCAATACAGCTCCTAGGGCAATGTAAACTAAAGAGAAAATAAACAAATGGGACTACATCAAAATAAAAAGCTTCTGCACAGCAAAAGAAACCATCAACAAAACAACAAGAACCCCCACTGCATGGGAGAACATATTTGCCAATGTTATCACTGATAAGGGTCTAATCCCTAAAATTTATATGGAACTCATACATCTTAACAAAAGGAAGATTAAAAAATCCAATCAAAAAATGGTCTAAGGACTTAAATAGACAGTTTTCAAAAGTGGACATACAGAGGGCCAAGGGAAATATGAAAACATGCTCAAAGTCATTAATTATCTGAGAGATGAAATCAAAACAACGAGGTACCATCTCACATGTGTCAGAATGGCTATCATCAACAAATCAACAAACCACAGTGCTGGGAGGATGCAGAGAAAAAGGAACCCTCTTGCACTGCTGGTGGGAATGCAGACTGCTGCAGCCCCTGTGTAGAACAGTATGGCATTTCCTCAAAAAATTAAAAATGGAA
>NW_006286227.1:174623-183805 GCF_000327345.1 Myotis davidii
TTGAGGGAAAAAAATAGGTCCAGAGACAGAGAAGCATCGAACAGACTGTCAAACTTCAGAGGGAAGGCAGGCTGCGGGTAAGAGATCAACCAAAGGACTTATATGCACCTTCTGTAAAAAAACAAAGAACTCTTACCATTTTCAATAGCATGGATGGACATGGAGAGCATTATGCTAAGCAAAATAAGCCAGTCAGAGGAAAACAAATATCACATGATCTCACTCATTTGTGGAATATAATGAACAACTTAAATTGAGGGAAAAAAATAGGTCCAGAGACAGAGAAGCATCGAACAGACTGTCAAACTTCAGAGGGAAGGCAGGCTGCGGGTAAGAGATCAACCAAAGGACTTATATGCATGCATATAAGCATAACCAATGGACACAGACACCAGGGGAGTGAGCGCATGTGCTGGGTGGTGGGTGTGTCCAGGGAGAGGTCAATGGGGGAAAAAGGAGACATATGTAATACTGTATGTAATACTTTAAACAATAAAGAATTTTTAAAAAGACATGATACATTGTAAGTTTAGATAGATATAAACCAGATAGGATAGGTGATAATTTATTGTTAAATAATAGATACTCTTAAGAAACCAACAGCATTATGCTAAGGGAAATAAGGCAATCAGAAAAGATAAATATCACATGATCTCACTCATATGTGGGATATAATGATCAACATAATTTGATGAACAAAAACGGATCCAGAGACAGAGAAGCATTGATCAGGTGCTCAAACCTCAGAGGAAAGGTAGGGGAGGGGGGGGGTAAAAGGGATAGATCAACCAAAGGACTTGTATGCATGCATATAAGCATAACCAATGGACACGGACACCAGGGGGGGGGTGAAAACATGAGCAGGGGATGGGCACATATGTAATACCTTAATCAATAAAGGAAAATAAGAAACCAACAGAAAAAAAAAACTAAATGGATAAAGTTGTGATACATATATGCAATGGAATACTACTTGGCCATAAAAAATCAATTCATACCATTTGTGACAACATGGATAAACCTAAAGGTATTGAGCTGAGTGAAATAGGCTGGACATAGAAAGACAAGTACTAAAAAAATGAAGAAAGACAAATACCATATGATTTCACTATATGTGGAAATCTAAAAATCAAAATAAAAACAAACAAGACAGAAGCAAACTCATAGATATAGAAAACAAAACTGATGGTTGCCAGATGGGAAGAGGTTTGGAGGACTAGATGAAAAAGGTGAAGGTATTAAGAAGTACAAATTGGCAGTTACAAAGTAATCACAGAGATGTAAAGTACAGCTTAGGGAATATATTTAATAATATTGTAATAACTATACATTGTGTCAGATAGTTTCAAGACTTACCAGAGGATCACTTTTGAAGTTATATGTGTCTAACCACTATGGTGTACACCTGAAACTAATATTGAATGTCAACTGCAATTGATAAATAAAATTTTTTAAAGTAGTCAGTTAATAAAATCTACCAGCAAAATAACTCAAAGCTTATAGTAACAATTGACAAAGGAAGGGGAAATAAAGAAAAAACGTTTTTATGCAGAAATGATACACATTAAATCACTTCAACCACACCCTAGTAAATCTCACCTTACTTTGGCAATTGTGGGTGACCATTGTTAATATACATCTGCTTGATCCCTAATTCCATATGCTATAGGGAGATCTTCCCATCAATATTCCATGCACATTTACACAGAATCAAGTTAGCCAGCCCTTTCAAAATAGAGGCTTATTGGTAAAAACAAATCTATATAACAAAGGGGGAAACTAACCTATGCTAATCAACACAATCATCTATTCATAGATCTGAATGGACACTATTGATAGCCAGACATCTAATGAAAATAGTATCAAATGATCAAGATCAATAAAAAGGAATAACCCTGAGGAAATAGAAACAGGAGAAAGGAAAAGTGGGATGAAGAAATAATTAGGAGGCTAAAGACAACTTTACAAATTGTAATTTATCTAATAGATATTCTAAAAGATATGGCATCCACAAGAAAGCACACTCTGATACATAAAAAGGAAAGCAAAGAACAAAAAAGAGTTCTTATACATTATAACTAATGGCCCTCCAAAACTTGTTTTTTAAAGCAATGGACAGGATGCATAATAATATAGTCATGGTGGAAATGACTATCAATCTGCAAAATGAAGTCATGGAAATTTCCAAGAGCATAGAGAAAATAGACAGAAAGATGGAAATTATGAGAAATGAGTTAAGAGAATTTAAGGATAGACAGGATTCCAACAAGAACAGGTATTTAAAATAAGTTCCAGAATAAAAGAATAGAGGCAACAAAAGGAAAAAAATAATAGAAGAAAACTTCCCTCAACTAAAAAGTCAACACTTTATAGTAAAAGTCATTGCTGAGTACCAATTAATGGGGGGAAAGTATACACAGGGTCCTGAAATTTCAGAAAGCCATAAAAAAAGAGAAGAAAAATGTAAATAGAGAAAAAGTTGCATCTCAATAGGTGCAGAGGTCCTGTGCCCTTTTAAATCCTACCTAGAAGTATAAATTTTAAGAGCTTACGTTTTAAAGACCAAACCCTATAGTCAATAGCATGAATAGATCAACTCTCCTCAACTTGATTTATAGATTCATATAATCCCAAGAAAAAAAACAACTGTTTGTATGAGAGTGTGAGAGTGTATATGAGTGTGTGTATGTGGTGTGTGTGTGTGTGTGTGTGTGTGTGTGTGTATGTGTGTGTAATTGGAAATTCTGAATCTAATTCATCCTATATAATAAAAGGGTACTATGCAAATTGACTCTAATGGTGGAATGGCCAGGAATGACCGGTAGCTATGATATGCACTGACCACCAGGGGGTAGATACTCAACACAGGAGCTTCCCCCTTAGTGGTCAATGTGCTTCCACAGGGGGAGCACCACTCAGTCAGAAGCTGGCTCATGGCTGGCCAGAGCAGTGGCAGAGGCAGGAGCCTCTCCTGTCTCTGCAGCAGCACTAAGGATGTCCCACTAATGGCTTAGGCCCACTAGGGCATTCCCTGAGGTCTCCTGAGCTGCCAGAGGGATGTCCGACTGCCAACTTAGGCCCAGTCCTCCGGAGAGTGGGCCTAAGCCATCAGTTGGACATCCCCTGAGGGGTCCCAGACTGCAAGAGGGTGCAGGCCAGGCTGAGGGACCTCCCTGAGTTCACAAATTTTCATGCACCAGACCTCTAGTGTTAATAGAATATATTCATATTATAATATAAATAATTTTATTATATATTAACATAATTAGTCATATATTGATAAAACTATAAATATTAATGCAATATACTACTATAATAATATCTATATTATATAATACTAATATATTAAAGTTAGAGGAAAATTTAATAAGTTAATGGAATATACTGAAGAGCCCAGAAATAGGCCCAGGCAAATATAAACACTGAAGAATATCAGAGGAGTTAAAGAAAAGTGAATCTCTTCAATAAAGGATGTTGGAACAGCTGAGTATCCATATGGATACTGCACATTGTGTGTACAACTAGTAAGTGACAACTGAAAAGCCCCTTATGAGATTATTTCATCAGTGTACATTCACAAATCTCCATGCAGAAATGTGTTCAGGTATTCTCTATTGTCTGGATTTGCATGTGAATGTATATTGGCTCATGGCCCAAACTCTATATGATATAATTTAGCAGCTCCGAGGATTAATTCTAAGGTTAGAGGTTTCCATTGGAAGTCTCAGTATTAGTCACAGCTACAGATTTATGAACTCATAAAACATTAACTGCATTTCCTCATGCTTTGTGTCTGATTCTATTTTTCACACATGATGTGTAAATGAAGTACTCTATCTCCAAATGACATCAGTGCCCTATAAACTTATAATATTTCTCTTGTGTTTAACTATCTTCACACCCTAGAGATATAAAAACTGAATGATATAAAGATGAATAGGAAATCTATAAATTTTATAAGACTATTGGTTTCAATACTTTATGCTAGAAGAGTGTGGGTGACAAAGCCTGACATCAGCTAACTGGGCTCTATCAGTAGAAATTCGGGTAGGATAATTAGGCTTCCCTGATGATCTCTAAAGAACTTTTATTTTCTTTTTATTTTCTTATATTTCCCTCAGGGACAGTGGTACACAATGTTAACCATCCCTCAGACTAGGACCATCATAGCAGGTGGGCCATACTGTTGCAGGAGACCGGAGAAAAACCAAGCCACACTTAGAGAAAGGGAGTTACATTTTATTATTAAATTCTGTGCAGGGCCAGAGAAAAATTTGTCTTTCAAATTCTGGGCCCCCCAACATGGAGGAAACTCTCTTTATTTATACTTTTTCCAGTCCTTTGTCTCCCAAATTTGGAATGAGACTTCCGGGCCTTCTGAGAAAGAAGGCCTGCATGCTGGGAAGGGGCCATGAGACCATATCTCAAGGCCTGGCCTGGTGTCAGCACTGACAACTCTGTCTGGGGCATAGTTTATGGCCTCTCTGGAATGGGAGTAGTCTTATTTTCCTTATTATTTAAGACAGAAGCCAGAATAGCAGGGTTAAAATTTCAAACAGCATTTTTTATATAAGATGGATGCTTCAATACTAAATTTCACAAATCCTTGGCCTTAGAAACATTAGTAACTAATGTGCAAGACTGACTCCCTAATAGAACAAAGAAGTGATTCCTCTTGTTTGTGCATTTGGGCATCAAATTCTAAAATGGCCAAAGGACAAAAATGAATCAAACATTAGAGCCATTGCAGCTTGAAACAAAGCCAGACCCAGGCTACACAATTCCCATGGTGAAAAACCACAAATATAAAGAATTAATCAAAAGCCCGAGTTGGGAAAATGGAAGAAAATAAGAGATCAGATGGAAGAAGAGGGACATAACAGGAGTACAGGAGATCTATGGGTACCTCAGACAAAGTGAAGTAATTACCAATTAAAGGCCAGTCAGCAGAGCAGAATGGTAATTCAAAAAGACAAAACAGGAGCATCTGAGATCTTGCTCCTTGGCATATGTTGTCACTTTGACTTAAATAAACTATTATAAGAATTATATTTAGGTTTAAATGTTTATTACATTGACATTTACTTGTCATAGTATGGCAGTACTCTGAAGAAGTCCACCCAAGATCACCCTGCAGACACAAATGTGGTGCTAGGTACAAGCAAGGACCCATTGTGCCCCATAAACTCCGTGCTTCGCATTAGGTAAACTTGGATATGAGTTATCCTCTCACATTATATTTATTTTCCCTGTGGAATTTAGTACTTTTTGGAGATCCAAGATGGTGGCAGAGTAGGTGGAAGCTACACTTATCTCCTCCCAGGACCAAACAGGAATTACAATGAAAGTATACAACAATCATCCTAATAACCACCTGAACACTGGCTGAAGAGAAGTCTTATAACCAAGGGTTTACAGAAGAAGCCACATTGAGACTGCTCCAAAAAGGTTGCTGAGGACCAGTCACAGGCAGGGTCTTATGTTGGCCGGCACTAGAGTCCCTCCCAAGAGGCCCAGAACCAACACACCCAGTGGACAGCTTCAGACAACATTCAGAGCAGGATCCAATAAGCTTCACAAGCAGCATATCCAAAGGGAGATCTTGACAGGCACTAAACCCTGATGATGTCAGTTCTGCTTCATGTAGTTAAGTACCTATACAGAAGCACACATGCCATTGTTGGGGTTGAGCCTTGCAGTTAGCTGGCCTGAGGGTTTATCCCACCCACAAATAGGCTACTAACAATCAAGACTCAGTTACAACAGGAGAGCCCACATAACCCACACAAGGGACATTCCTAGAGCACCCAGCTCAGGTGATCAAGAAGGCTGAACAACTGGACTCCACAGGACATCTACTATATACGGCCATCCTGTGAAGAATGGGAATCATAGCAAAACTATCTAATACACAGAAACAAACATAAAGAGGCAGACAAAATTGGGAGAAAAAGAAACAGGCCCAAAATAAAATAACAGGAGAAATCTCCAGAAAAAGACCTATATGAAATGGAGGCAAGCAATTTATCAGATATAGAGTTCAAAGTAATGGTTATAAGGATGCTTAACAACATGAAAAAGTACTTAGCCATCATTTTAAAAGTCAGAAATGAAAAGCACAATATCTGAAATAAAAAATACACTGGATGGCCCTAGCCGGTTTTGCTCAGTAGATAGAGCATCGGCCTGTGAACCAAAGGGTCCCAGATTCAATTCTGGTCAAGGGCACATACCTTGGTGGCAAACTCCTCTTCAGCCCAGGCCCTGGTAAGGGCACGTGCAGGAGGGAACCAATTGATGTGTTTCTCTCACATTGATGTCTCTCTCTGTCTTTCCCTCTCTCTTCCACTCTCCATAAAAATCAATGGAAAAATATCCTTGGGTGAGGTTTAATACACACACACACACACACACACACACACACATACACTGAAGGCCCAGCTGATGTGTCTCAGTGGTTGAGCACTGACCTATGAAGCAAGAGGTCATGGTTCAATTCCTAGTCAGGACACATGCCTGGGTTGCTGGTTTGATCCCAATTTGGGGGCACGCAGGAGGCAGCGGATCAATGATCCTCTCTCATCACTGATGTTTCTATCTCTCTCTCTTCTTTTCCCTTCCTCTTTGAAGTCAATAAAAATATTTAAAGAATACATTGGAAGGAATAAATAGTAGGTTGGATAAAGCAGAGAATCCATCATCAATTTGGAAGATAGAAAAAAATACTCAATCAGAGCATAAAAAAGAAAAAATAATTTAAAATATTATGATAGATTAAGAAACCTTTGGGACAATATAAAGCATAACAACATCTGCACCATAAGGATACCAGAAGAAGAGAGAGCGTGAGAGATTGAGAACCTATTTAAATAAATAATGACCAAAAACTTCCCTAACCAGGTGAAGAAAAAAACCCAAGGAGTGCACAGAGTCTTAAGTAGGATGAACCCAAAGAGACCAAACGCAACACACATCATAATTAAAATATCGAAGGTTAAATACAAAGAAAGAATCTTAAAAGCAACAAAAGAAAAACAACTATCCACAAGGAAGTTCCCATAAGACAGACAGATGATTTCTCATCAGAAACATTTCATGCCAGGAGGGACTGGCATGAGATATTCAAAATAATTAAGAGAAAGAACCTAAAACCAAGGTTAATTTACCCATCAAGGCTATCATCTATAACTGAAGGAGAAATAAAGAGCTCCCTAGACAAGAAAAAGCTAAAGATGTTCAGTACCACCAAAACAGGTTACAAGAAATGTTCAGGGCCTTCATTAAGAAGCAAAAGAAGGAGGAAGAGGAGGAGGAAAGCAAAAAAGAAACAGAGGAACATAGTTAAAAAGAATAAAATGACCACAGATGTAGCTATCAATAATCACTTTAAATGTAAATGGCTTAAATGTTCTAATCAAAATATATAGGATGGATAAGAAAATAAGACCCATATATATGCTGTCTAAAGAGACCCAAACAAAAGATACACACAAACTAAAAGCAAAGAGGTGGAAAAAGATATCTCATGCAAGTGAAAATTTTTAAAATAAAGCTGGGGTAGCAAAACTTATATCTGACAAAACAGACTCTAAATAAAGGCTATTATAAGAGAAAAAGAAGGACACTAATAATAAAAGGAAGCAAACAAGAGAATATAACCCTTGTAAATGTCTATGCACCTCTCATAGAAGCACCTAAATATGTAAAGCAAATTTTGATGGACATAAAGAGAGAGACCAAAAGTAATACAGTCATAGCAGGGGATTTTAATATGCAATTGACATCAATGAATACATCTTTCAGACAGAAAATCAACAAGTTAATAGTGACCTTAAATGACACACTAGATCAGATAGATTTAATTGATATATTCAGAGCATTTCACCCCAAAGAAGCAGAATGGACATTCCTTTCAAGTGCATATGGAATACTATCTAGGATAGATCACAAGTTAGGACACAAAACAATTCTCAATAAATTTACAAAGACTGAAATCATATCAAGCATCTTCTCTCACCACAATGCTATAAAACTAGAAATCAATAAAAAGAAAAAAAACTGAAAAACACACAATGACATGGAAGCTAAATAGCATGATTCTGAACAATGAATAAATTAACATTGAGATCAAGGAAGAAATAAAACGGTGCATTGAATCAAATAAAAATGAGAACACAACAACCCAAAATCTATGAGACACAGTGACAGGAGTCCTAAGAGGGAAATTCATGCATTACAGGCCTATCTCAAGAAACAAGAAAAATATCAAATAAATAATCTAACTTTACATTTAAAGAAACCTGTAAAAGATAAACAAAGTCCAAAGTGAGTAGAAAAAAGATAAGAATAAAGATCAGAAATAAATAAAATAGTCTAAAAAAAACAATATATGTGATCAATGAAAACAAGAGCTTGTTCTTTGAAAATATAAACAATTTGACAACCTTTAACCAGACTCATCAGGAAAAAAAGATTGAGGACCCAAATAAGTAAAATCAGAAATGAAAGAGAAGTAACAACTGCCACCAAAGAAATACAAAGGATTATAAGAAAATATTATGAACAGCTGCATGATAACAAAATAGACAATGCAGATGAAATGAATAAATTCCTAGAAACATACAATCTTCCAAAACTGAATCAGGAAGAATCGGAGAATTTGAACAGACAGATTATAATTAATGAAATTGAAGCAGTAATAAAATAAAATAAAAAACACAACCAACTAACAAGCAAAAGTCCTGGACTGAATGGCTTTCCAAGTGAAACTTATTAAACTTTCAAGGAAGAACTAACATCTATGCTCAAACTATTCCAAAAAAATGCAAGAGGAAGAAGTCTCCCAACCTCATTTTACAGAGACTGCGTTATCCTAATTCCAAAACCAAATAAAGACACCACAAGGAAAGAATACTATAGGCCAATATCCTTAATGACCACAGATGCTAAAATCTTCAACAAAATATTAGAAATAAAACCCAGCAATACTTAAAAAATATCATACACCATGATCAAGTGGGATTTATTTCAGAAATGCAAGGGTGGTATAATATCTACAAAGCAATAAATGTGATGCACCACATAAACAAAATGAAGGATAAAAACCACATGATCATATCAATAGGTTCAGAAAAAGCATTTGATAAAATCTAGCACCAATATATGATTAAAACTCTCAGCAA
>NW_006286227.1:184783-186379 GCF_000327345.1 Myotis davidii
TGCTGCTGAAAGCAGGTTTCTGGCCTTTGTTTACCTTCTGTATTTGAAACAACGTTGTGATCCTGCTGGCTGAAGCCCTGCGACTAAAGCAGGTTTCTGGGGTTTTGTTTAGCTCCTATATTTGTAACATAGTTGCTTAGAGTTGCAACTCAGAGGCCTGCAGTGGCAGGCAGGGAACGTTGGAGTCCTCCATCACTGAAACAAGCAAGCCTCATGTTCACTTTAAGCTGCCTGGCTGCTGGCCACCATCTTGGCTGGCAGTTAATTTGTATATTGCCCTGATTAGCCAATGGGAAGGATAGCGGTCGTACACTAATTACCATGTTTCTCTTTTATTAGATAGGATTCTCAGCAAACTGGGAATAAAGGGAACATACCTTAATGTAATTAAGGCCATATATGGCAAGCCCAACACCAACATCATACTCAATGGGCAGAAACTACAAGTGTTCCCCTTAAGATCAGGAACAAGACAGGGATGTTCACTTTCACCACTTTTATTCAACACTAGTGGCCTGGTGCATGAAATTTGTGCACATTAAAAGGGAATTAATTAGAGGAAATATTTTGATATTGCTATTTTCCCTTTCTCTATAATAGAAGTGTCAGAGATGAAAGAAAATTAGTAAAATGTATATGAAAATCTCCCTCCTGTCAGAGTCTGGGGTACACTGCGGGACCTAGAGTCAAGTCCCTGCCCACCACCTGCATGCACTTCAAAAATGCAGAAAACCCAGACGCAGCCAGCTCCACCCCCATAGAGTGAGACCCAGACCTGGCCGGTCCCACCCCTGTCAACCCCCTCCAGGTGGGGGCGCAGCCTCAGGTCCCCTGGCCTGGCACTGGGTGGGGGGTAAAGCCTCAGGTCCCCTGTCAAGCCCCTCCAAGTGGGGGGCATTGCCTGAGGTCCCCCAGCCTGGCACTGGGGTGGGAGGGCACAGCCTGAGATCCCCCATCAAACCCCGCCAGGCAGGAGGCATGATCTGAGGTCCTGCGACCTGGTGCTGGGGTGGGGGGTGCAGTTGGAGGTCCACTGTCAAGCCGCACCAAGTGGAGGGTGCAGCCTGAGGTCTCCCAGCCAGGCGCTGGGGCAAGGGGTGTGGCCTGAGGTCCCCTGTCAAGCCTCACTAAGAGTGGGGCATGGCCTGAGGTCCCCTATCAAGCCCTGCTGGGCAAGGGGTGTGGCTTCAGGTACCTGTCAAGCCCCATGGGGCTGGGGGCGCGGTCTGAGGTCCCTCACCCCAGTCACACACCATGCAGCCTCAGGTCCCTGCTGTTCAGTCATGACATTACGGCCTCCTGGCTAATTCGCATATTCTTCTATTATATAGATAGACTAGAGGCCCGGTGCACAAAAATTTGTGCACTTGGGGGGAAGGGGGGTTCCTCAGCCCGGCCTGTGCCCTCTCACAGTCTGGGACTCCTCGGGAGATAATGACCTGCTGGCTTAGGCCTGCTCCCAGGTGGCAGAGGGAAGGCCTAATCCCTAGGTGCACCCCCTGCTAGGGCTCAGAGCAGGGCTGATTGGGAAGTTGGGGGACCGCCCCCTGTCATGCACAGAGCAAGGCGGATTGGGAGGTTGTGATGCTACCCGCA
>NW_006286227.1:187527-201279 GCF_000327345.1 Myotis davidii
TTAGCTTTTAGGCTTGGCTCCAGCTCTTAGGCCTCCGCTACTGAAAGTAGGTTTCTGGCCTTTGCTTACAATGTTGCGATCCTCCTGGCTGAAGCCCGGCGGACTAATGTAGGTTTCTGGGGTTTTGTTTAGCTTCTATTTCTGTTACATAGTTGCTTAGAGTTGCAGCTCAGAGGCCTGCAGCGGCAGGCGGGGAACGTTGGAGTCCTCCGTCACTGAAGCAAGCAAGCCTCATGTTAGTTTCCAGCTTCCTGGCTGCCGGCCACCATCTTGGCTGGCAGTTAATTTGCATATTGCCCTGATTAGCCAATGGGAAGGTAGTGGTCATATGCTAATTACCATGTTTCTCTTTTATTAGATAGGATAGTATTGGAAGTCACAGCTACAGCAATCAGACAAGAAGAAGAAATGAAAGCCATAAAATTGGAAAGGAAGATGTAAAACTGTCATTATTTGTGGATGACATGATACTGTGATGATGCATATGGAAAACCCTAAAGGTTCCACTAAAAAAATTACTAGAATTGATGAATGAATTCAGTAATGTAGCAAAATACAAAATAAATATTCAGAAAACAATTGCATTTTTATACACCAATAATGAACTAACAGAAAGGGAAATTACAAAAACAATCCCATTTACAATTACATAAAAATATACCTAGGAATAAATTTAACCAAGGACATAAAAATCCTGTACTCTGAAAATTATAAGATATTGAAGAAAGAAATTAGAGAAGATACAAGTAAATGTAGTCATATATATTGTTCATGGATAGAAGAATTAACACCATTAATATCTCCATACTACCCAAAGCAATCTATACACTCAACACAATTCCTATCATGATACGAATGGCATATTTCAAAGAATTAGAAAAAATATTCCAAAAATTTATATGGAACCACAAAAGACCCCAAAAATCACAGCAATTTTGAGAAAGAACAAAATTGAAGGTATAATACTACCTGATATCAAACTATACTAAAATTCCATACTAATCCAAACAACATGGTACTGGCATAAAAAGAGACATGTAGATCCATGGAACAGAATACAGAGCCCAGAAATAAATCCATGCCTTTATGATCAATTAATGTTTTACAAAGGAGGCAAAAACATACAATGGAGTAAAGTTAGTCTAAATAATATATTGTGTTGGGAAAGTTGGACAGATATGTGCAAATAAAATGATACTAGACCACCTTCTACACTATACATAAGAATAAACTCAAAGGGGATTAAGATTTAACTGTTAGACTTGAAACCATAAAAGTCCTAGAAGAAAACATAGGCAGTAAAATCTCAGACACTTCCCACAGCAATATTTTTTCTTATATATCTCCTCAGGCAAGGGAAGCAAAAGAAAAAAAATAAATAGCCCTAGCCAGGTGGTTCACTTGGGTGAGGCATCATTCTGTGCACCAAAAGGTTGCAGGTTTGATTCCTGGTCAAGGCACACCCCTAGGTTGTGGGATCAATCCCCAGGTGGGGTACATACAGGATGGAACATTTCAATATTTCTCTCAAATCGATGGTTCTCTCTTTTCTCATTCACCCTCCTTCACTCCTTTCCTCTCTGTAAAAAATCAATAAAAACATCCTCAGGTGAGGATTAAAAAATAAATCTATAATAATAAAAGCATAATATGCTAATTAGACCAGATATCCTTCCGGACGACCTTCCAGACAAAGCTGGGGCTCCAACGGAAGCCCGGGTCTTGGGTGCCTGCCAGCAATTGGAGGGAAGCCCGGGTCCTGAGTGCTAGAGGGAAGCTGGTTCCAGCAGCTGGGGAAAGGAAGGCCTATTCTTGTATGAATTTCGTGCATTGGGCCTCTAGTAAGTAAATAAGCAAATAGGACTATATCAAACTAAAAAGTGTTTGTATAGCAAAAGAAACCATCAACAAAATGAAAAGACAACCCACTGAATGGGAGTATATTCGCCAATACATCTGATAAGGGCTTAATATCTAAAATTTATAAAGAATGTATAAATCTCAACACTAAAAAAAAAAAAAAGAACAATCCAATTAAGAAATGGGCAGCCTAGCCAGTGTGGCTTAGTGGTTGAGCATTGACCTATGAATCAGGAGGTCACTGTTAGATTCCCAATCAGGGCACATGCCCCAGTTGTGTGGTCAATCAACAGTGAGAGGGTGTGTGGGAGGCAGCCAATGGATGATTCTCTCTCATCATTGATGTTTCTATCGCTCTCTCCTTCTCCCTTCCTCTCTCTGAAATTAATAAAAATATATTTTTTAAAAAGGAAATGGGAAAAAGACTTAAATAGATACTTCTCCAAACAGCACATGCAGATGGCCAATAGACATATGAAAAGATGGCACAATGAGATATCACCTCACACCTGTCAAAATGGTTATCCTATATAATAAAGGGGTAATAGGCAAATTGACCCTAATGGCAGAATGACCAGAACGACCACTGGACCAGTCACTATGAGACACACTGACCACCTCTTGGTCCCTTTCCCCAGCTGGCAGGTTCCGATCGCCTGATGGCCACCAGCTGTGGGGGTGGGCCTGGCAAGCAGGCAGGGACAGCCAACCTTTCAGTCCCTTCCCCAAGGCCATCAGGTACTGATCATCTGATAGAGAACAGGGAATGAGGAGTGGGTGGCAGCAGGGGGTGGGGTCAGCTGCGGACAGTTGGGGAAGATGGCCCTGATTGCAGGCCAGGCCTAGGGACTGTACTGGTGCATGAATTTCATGCGCAGGGCCTCTAGTTGTCAATAAATCAACAAGCAACAAGTGTTGGCAAGGACGTGGGGGGGAAATCCACATGCACTGCTGAGAATGCAGATTGGAAAGCAGTATGAAGTTACCTCAAAAAATTAAAAATGGAACTGCCTTTTGACCCAGCAATTTCACTTATGGGAATATATCCAAAAAAAACCTAAAACACTAATTCAAAAGAATATATGCACCCCCAAGTTCATTGCAGCATTATTTATAACTAGAGGCCTGGTGCACAAAATTAATGCATGGGTAGGGCCCCTAGGCCTGGCCAGCGATCAGGGTTGATTGGGGGCCTTCCAGCTACCCACCAAGGCCTCCCTACCCCGGCTGCTAACCAGGGCCTCCCTTTGTTCTGTGCCGCCCCCTGGTGGTCAGCACATGTCATAGCAAGTGATTGAACTCCCAAACTCCCAAGGGGACACTTTGCATATTAGCCTTTTATAGATAGATAGATAGATAATAAAAGGCTAATATGGCCCTGACCAGTTTGGCTCAGTGGATAGAGCGCTGGCCTGGTACATATATACAATGGAATACAACTCAGTCATAAAAAAGAAGGAAATCCTACCCTTTGCAACAGCATTGATGGACCTGGAGAGTATTATGCTAAGTAAAATAAGCCAGTCAGAGAAAGACAAGTACTGGTACCATATGATCTCACTTATGTGTGGAATCTAATGAACAAAATAAACTAAAAAACAAAATAGAAACAGATTCATAGAGATCAGGTAGGCAGCTGTTGCTGTGTGTGTGTGTGTGTGTGTGTGTGTGTGTGTGTGTGTGTGTGTGTGTAGACTGAAAAACGAGAGAGAGAGAAAACACTCATGGACATGTACAACAGTGTGGCAATTGCCAGGTGGAGGGGAGGTGAAGGAGAGTATAAGGGGATAAATAGTGTTGGATGGAGACTTGACTTGGAGTGGTGTACACACAATACAGTGTACAGATGATGTGTTGTAGAATTGTGCACCTACAATCTGTATAATTTTGTTAACTAATGTCACCCCAATAAATTCAATAAAAGGGGGGGGAGACAAAACAATGTCACCCAAATATTTTGCCATATAATTTACCATCCAAACCAGGAGAATTTAAGGAGTGAAAAGAGATGTTCTTAATAATTATGCCAGAACTACAGATGCTTATTGGGTTTATCCCTAGGAAAGTCAACCTTCTTGTAAGGTCCTCTCTGATTATGTGCCTACTTATTTGTCTCCTCACATTTATCCTAATCTTTGAAATCAAAGCCTGTTCTCAGGTACATCAGCAACGCTAAGAGCAAGAGACAACTTCTTTCCCCCAAAGAACCTCCTGCCCATGTTACATATGTCACACTCAGGATCCTACCTGATTAGCTCAACTTCCAAGGCCCACCACATTAACAAGACTACAGTAAAATTACCAGATCTCACCACCACCTCTCAAAGGTCATTCTGATTTAAGGACAGAAGATGTGTCTATCTCATTCAAGATCATGAGGTCTCAGCCTGTGGATTAAGCCAGAGAGCTCCTTGGTCTTATGATACCTCTAGAAAGCGTGTAGTACAGAGGATAGATAAATCTAGGTGGAATCTTTATTGTCTCAATTTCTCTCTTCTCCATAACCACAGAGTTTAGCTGAGCCCTGATTAACCAGTCGCCATTCTGTCCCTATACCCTGAACATAACATATAGGAAGGAATGGACTAAAGGAAGCCCATTTAATTTATGAATTTGTAAATATCTATCCATTCCTTTTGGCCAAATCTTATTTATATCAAGGTATCTGAATTACCATCTACACCTTGAAGAGTAAAATGGGAAACTAGTGCACCATCCAGTGGGTAAACCTCAGAGTCCAGGAATAGGTAATGGATGCTACCTCTCCCCTGATTGTTAGACTGGCCTGGGTCGCAGTTCTCCAATACTTGTCATTTCCTCTCTTGTCATATCTGATTCTTATCCTTCCCAAAGGTGATTTTCATCTCCTACATTTCCCTGAAACCCCAATATAGGCTGTTCTGGTCTGTTGCTTAGACCCAAATGTTTCAATTATCTTTTTGCTTTGGATTCTTATTATCTTTAACAAGACTTAGCTATTCCTTTTACCATGTCTTCCTAGTACCATGCCTATGGCAAGTTCATGAGTCTGAATCCGTTTTTGCTTAAAAGTTATTTTCCAAGAGACTTTTTATAACTGACTCCAGGCAAATCTGCCTCATAGACCTTCCAAATGTACCCAGACATATGCAATTGGTAGGGTAATATCATCTTAGAATCAAACTGGGACCATTAGCTATGCCTACAATAATCCTATGCATGAGGAAAATGAAGATTAAGGTATTATCTCTTTTTACAGTTAACTGAGAGCAAGAGAGTAAGACTTAACCAAAGATACACTGTTCAAAAAGTATAGAGGCAGAACTGCAATCTGAAGGTACTTTGTACTCACCAATAGAGAAACCAACAACAACAACAATTAAAACAAAAAAACAATAAATTTTGTAAAAAGTTTACATCTTCACTTTTACCCCACAGTTTCTAATACTTAGTAGATATGTAATAGCTACCTGTCAGCTGTCTCATGGGCACATTGGCTGAATCAGGTCCTTATCTTATGTTAAATACTTCACAAAATATGGAGGGTTTGTGAGACTATATATCTTCCTTTAACTTGCAACAAGTAACACTGAAGGACAGAGATGCATTTCATGATTGAACATGGACCTAGAAGTGGAACATGTAAAAGTGTCTATTAAATCATACCAAAGCTCAAAACCTCCAGAGTGAAGAAGGAAAGTAACACACATATTCATTCCCCAAACAGCCAAAGCCTCATTGCTCAGAGCTAGCAAAAACTGGTTAGACTCATAGGATAACAAGCAGCAATTATCAGTCCTGTGTTAAGGCTATCAAACACCACATTTTCCAAGAAAGGATTAGAGATCCAAGTCTCCACCACCCTGTGACCATGGAGACCATTTTGCCTGCAGAAATTGTTCCACCAGGAAACAAGATAACATAGCTCCAACGTACTCCTCTAAGCAATGTGTGAAGTGAAAATGACTCCTCTGGCCCTATGACTCACTAGTGTTCCGAAATTTCAACATTTTCTTTCTACAATCACTTCCTTATCAAAATTAAACTTTGGATCTTCAAAGTAAATCAAATTATGGGTCAGTCTATCTGAACAAACAAGAAGTGACTCACTGGCTAATCTGTCCTCCCAAAGTGGCAGAGGGAAAAAATGTATTGCTTGTCTCAGGCATCTTTCCATCTGACCTGCAAAGCAAGATTTAAAGTAACCTTAGCTTGGTGCTGAGGATTTTTTGGCCCAGCTCCAAAGTCACTTCCATTATTTGCATTTTAAACACACACATACACACACAAGGACAAGCATCTTTGCCATACCAAGGTCATTCAATATCAAGACCATTAAAATATCTCTAAAACGAAGCCCCATTTTCAAGACTAATTAAATAATGACTAATGACTAAATACACTGAGCAGTGGCTCTGCTTTAGAAATGCTTATTCACTCTTCTGGCACTCATCAGCAAAAAGCTGGTGGTCAATAAAGAGAAGTTATTTGCATCATTAGGTTAAAACCCTCCCTATCCTCCCTCAACCCCACTGTCACTTATATACCCACCTACTACCACCATAAACTTACATCTAGATAAATATGGAAAAGACTAAGACTCTAAGGTCTAGTATTTGTTTGTCTGTTTTGCATCCATTAGCATTTTAGCTTTAGAATGCTTGTCTCTCATTTTCCAGCACTCTATGAGCCAAAGTCAGCTCTCATTCCATAATTCCACAGGCTGTGTCATTATACATGGATTATAGAGCTTTAGGGAAAAAGGTAGAATGTAAACAGTTCCATCTAAGCACACATGACCAAAGATAACAGGCAGTGTGGGCAGGTAATATACAGCCTTGAACATGACATCAGTACTTAAAATGAAAAATGTACCATAAAATATGGAAAAGGAGGAAGAAGGCAAGCAATTATGCCTAAAATTTCATAAAGTCAGGGCAGGTTAAATTCTCACTGCTGATGATCACCCTGCTAGTGTCAAATTTTTACATGGTAAAAGTAACTCCCTTCAAACAAATTGTTGAAGTCCAGGAAGGAGACATCTCTGTCTACTTGACACCAATACAAGTAATACTAGACCATTGTCTTCCTATGTCTTGATACTCTTAATATTCTACAGTTATAGTCCAAACAAGTTGATATCAACATATTTTATTAAAATCACAATTAGCCAGATAATGCTCAATAAATAACATTGATTTCTACCTCTGTGCCTTTATTCACTTTGCTTTCTAAGTCTTCTTTTCAAAAGTCCAACTTGTTCTTATATTTAGTTCATCTCACTTTCGTTATGAAGTCTCCTTTTCCTGAACTTCTGAGTAGTAGTTTTTCAGGTTTTCGTCAATTACAGTTGACATTTGATAATATACAGCATAGTGGTTAGACCTTATATAGCTTTTAAAGGGATCCGCCAGTAAGTCTAATACACACCTAGCACCATACATAGTTATTACAATGTTATTGACTACATTCTCTATGCTGCAGTTTATATCCCTGTGACTATTTTGTAATTGCCAATTTGTAGTTCTTAATCCCTTCCCCCTTTTTACTAAGCCTCCCCAACCATCCTTGCATCTGGAAACCATCAGTTTGTTGTCTGTATCTATCAGTTTATTTTTTTAGATCCTACATATAAATGAGATCATATCACAACTGTCATAATAACTATCATAAATAAACCAACAAACAAGTATTGGTGATGATGTGGAGAAAAGGGAACCCTTGTGCACTATTGGTGAGATAGCAAATTGGTACAGCCACTGTGGAAACCAATATGGAGCATCTGTAAAAAATTAAGAGCCTGGCCAGTGTGTCTCAGTGGTTGAGCATCAACCTATGAACCAGGAGGTCAGGGTTCAATTCCAGAACATGTCCAGGTTGCAGTCTTGATCCTTAGTAGAGGGCTTGCAGGAAGTAGGCAATCAATGATTCTCTCTCATAATTGATGTTTCTATCTCTCTCTCCCTTTCCCTTTCCCTTCCTTTCTGAAATCAATAAAAAAATATTTTTAAAAACTTAAAAATATAACTACCTTATGACACAACAATCCCACTTCTGGTTATTTGTCTGAAGAAATCCAAAACAGTAATTCAAAAAGATATATGCACCCCTATGTTCACGCCAGCATTATTTACAATACTGGAGATATGGAAGGAACCCAAATGCCCAATGAGAGACAACTGGATGGTGAAGAGGCAAAGATGGCTGCTCTCTAACAAAGGCTAAGTGCCCTTGCTCCCAGCCACAGACTGTATTTACAGCTAAAATACTTCACTGTCAGCTTGGAAAAACAAGAGAAGTAAAGCTGATTGGAAATATTCTGTCTAAGGAGCACTGAAGAAACAATGTAGAGACCAGTAAGAGAGGAGGGGTCACAGGAAGGGGGAATCCCTCCTGGAGCCCATGTGTGGCTGCAAGGACAAGGATAGTGCTTACAAAGCTCTCTCCCCTTGGGAATGTGGACTGGTATCAAAATGCAGAGATCTCAAACCCTGAGCAGTGGAGATGGGAAGGAGAGCCCGGGCAGCATGGGGCAGAGGGATCCAGTCTGCCTGTGAGGTGGTGTTCTTACCTTCTCAGTGAAAAAAATGTGCCTAATGGTAGTAGCTCCAGCAGGAGAGATTCACTCTGGGCTCTGACTGCTTAAAAGGCTGTGCCATGGTGTCTGGCTCCAGAATAGAAAGGGGCCAGTGGGCTGCACCCAGCAGTGGCCTAAAGGGACCCTCTGCTTTCCTATAAGGAGTTGTACAGAGCTACAGGAAGCATCTAAACTGTGTAATGCAGGGAAGGGGAAGAGAGCCCTCCTGCAACCAGAGAGACTGGAGCTGCCAGCAGTGCAGAGTGGGGATTTTTTGACCTGTACTAAAATCAGTTGGGATCATGAGCAGAGCTGGGAATCTCAGTCCCAGCTTTAATGAAATCAGCTGTGTGGTACACCAGCATGGGGCTGACTTTGTAATCCCTCCTGCTTGGACCAGAGGTGCAAGGATGCCAGGTCCTCAGAAAGCACATGTTCTGCTTGTTTGTTTCTTTATATATTTTTGAAATATGGAGGGCACTCCCCAGCATCCATCAGGAAAGCTTATGTTGAGGAGACAGACCAGTGAGAGCTGGGCTTTGTGTATGCATTGTGGAGAGGCTGAGTTAAACTCCCTGGGAATTTGGACAGCAAGAGCTGGGAGAAGAGGGGTGGAGCATGTCTACCTCTCCTGCAGACTAGGAGCACCACCCCCAACAGGGAAGGGGCTGGATCAGCTCTCTGAAGCCCCAGCTACACCAGCTTGGCACAGTTCCTTGGTGGAAGGGAGAACAGCTCAGAGGACATTGCAAGAGTAAGACTTTCCAGAACTATTGTTTGGGACCAGGAATAAATACTTAACACCCCTCCTGGGGGCTGGGCAGGCTATGTGCTCACTGGAGTCTCTTTTGACCAATCTCACTGAGCCCAGGCCAGCTAAAAGTGCCCATACAGAAAAGGCAGCAGAATCCAATCTAAAATTGGTATTAGGCCATTTTACAGGGAACTAGATTAAGGGGATATGGTAGAGACTGAGGAATCTGCTTTGAAGCAGAGTTTAATTTCCCCCTCAGTGAGTGCCTGATGGCTAAATCTTTAAGTAAGGGGCTCACTGCCTCCATCCTAAAGACTCTTTTTGGAAGACACTGGAGAAAGACCAGGCAACCAGAGATGGGAGGCAGAATAGCTGAAAAATGGAGGCACTTTGCAGAGAGCCTCAGACCAAGCAGCTACAAAAAGACAGCGAGAGCCTGGCTGGTGTGGTTCAGTGATTGAGCATTGACCTATAAACTAGGATGTCATGGTCTGATTGCCTGTCAGGGCACATGCCAGGTTGCAGGCTTGATCCTTAGTAGGGGGTATGCAAGAGGCAGTCAAACAGTGATTCTCTCTCATCATTGATGTTCCTATCTCTCCCTCTCCCTTCCTCTTTGGAAAAAAAAAGACACTGAGATCCAAACTTGGACAACTCCCGACACCGGTTGATACAAAAGTACCTCCCTGGAGGCCTGAAATGAACATACAAAACAGTGAGCCTTGGACATCACGAGCTACCCAGATGAACTTCACTTGGCTGGCTTTTAAAAAAAATGGGTTTTTTCCCCGTTTTTCCTTTATTTGTTGGGTATTGTTTTGCTTGTGTATTTTGTTGTTGTTCTTTTTTCACTATATTCTTGACATTCTCTGCTTTATTGCATTGATGTTATTGTAATTGTTAAGTTTATTGCTTTTCTCTCTTGTTTCATCCATATGTCTTATTGGCCTCCTCCCTTACTCTATCTTTTCCCCCTCCTTTTTATCCTTTTATTTTCCATGATTTCTTTTGCTTTACCTTTCTCTTATTGTTAACTTGGCATAACTTTTTCTTTCTTTCTCTGTCTTCTTGTCTTTTTATGCCATTTTCCTATTCCTACTCACTACTCTTATTTATTGACTTCCCTACTTTCCTTTCAGAATATATTTTTCGCCCCTTTTATATCCCAGTAACCTCTTTATTTTTTAACTATTTTACTGTTATCAACATCATCCTTTTCTCTCTTTTTTGCCTTAGTATTTGTGCTCTCTCTTCTCTTTCCTAATTCTCTTTTCTTTTTGGCTGTGTTCATTGTGGTTGTCAGGATATTTTGTATGTTACTGCTTGTTTCCTGTAGGTTTTTTTATCCCTGTAAGCACCCATACAACAGTTCACATGACATTGTAAAGGCTGAGTCTCACAGTTAGCCAGCATGAGAGGATAGTCCTCCCACAAATGGGACAAAAACATTCTAGACCCAATCACAACAGGAGATTTCAAATAACCCACAAAAAAAGACACGCCTAGAGTATATACCTCAGAAGCACAAGGAAAATTCACCTCTGGGTCCCACAGGACATTCATTACAAAAGCCCATCCCACAAGACTGGGAGGCATAGCAAATACATCTAACACATAGATAAAAACACAAACATACAATTAAAATGGGAAGATAAATAACACCCAAAATAAAGAAAAGGAGGGATCACCAGAAAAGGACCGAGATGAGATGGAGATAAGCAAGTTATCAAAAATAGAATTCAGAGTAATGGTTATAAAGATGTTCAAGGAACTTAATGAGAACTATAAGAAACCTAATGGGAACTTCTAGGAACTCAGTGGACACTACCAGGAACTTAATGAAAGCTACATCAGCATGAAAAAAAAGTTATAGATATTATAATAAGAACCAGGCAGAAATGAAGAATACTATAGCTGATATCAAGAATATTCTAAAAGGAATTAAAAGCAGGCTCAATGAAGCAGAGGACTGAATAAGTAAATTAGAAGATAAGCTATAAAAAAAACAATCAGAGCAACAAAAAGAAAAAATACATACAAAGCATGAGGACAGTTTAAAAGAAATTTGAGACATGAAACAAAACAACATCCACATCACAGGGGTTCCAGAGGGAAAAGAAAGTAAACAAGTGACAAAAGGCCTATTGAAAGAAATAATGACAGAAAGCTTCCTGAAGCTAGTGAAAGAAAGAGCCACACACAATCATGAAGGACAGAGGGTACCAATCAAGACGAATATAAAGAGACCCACTTTAAGATATATCAATAAGTAAAACAGCAAACATTAAGGACAAAGAAAGAATCTTAAGGGCATAAGAGAAAGAAAATCAGTGACCAAAAAGGGAGTTCCCATAAGACTGTTAGCTGACTTCTCAACAGAAACACTACAGGCCAGAAGGAAATGGCATGAAGTATTCAAGGTAAGAAAAGCAAGGATTTAACCTCTAGAGTGCCGGGGAGCGCGATCGCGCTCCACCCGTCTTTCCTCAAAAGTGCCGGGAGCGTAATCATGCTCCTTCTGCAGTGTCACTATTAGATGCTAGTAGTTCACTCTTTATTGACAGCTGGCACCTAAATGCAGATTACTTATGATGCCGAATATCTGTAATTCTAAAATTGACCACTGGCATTTATCAGCCTAATTTTCATAATTTTTTTCCTAAACTGCTGTAAAATCAGCAAAAATGCCTTGGCAATTTTAGCATAGTTCCTAGGATATTGGTTGGCACTCAAAGGGTTAAAGCCAAGACTACTCTGTCCAGCAAGAATATCACTCAAAATAGATGATGAAATAAAGAGCTTCCCAGAAAATAAAAGACAAAAGGAGTTTATTACCACTAAACCAGCATTGCAAGAATGTTAAAGGGACTGCTGTAATAATAAGAAATACATATAGAAACATAGAAATAAAGAATAAGAATAAAAATGGCACTAAATAATTACCTATCAATAATAATATTAAATGTATATGTATTAAATGCTCCAGCCAAAAGACATATGGTAGCTGAATGGATATGAAAACATGACCCACATATATACTGTCTACAAGAGACCCACCTCAGAACAAAAGATTCATACAGAATGAAAGTGAAGGAATGAAAAAAATTTTCCAGGCAAATGGAAATGAAAATAAATCAGGGGCTCCTGGCTGGCATAACTCAGTGGTTGAGTATCAACCTATGAACTAGGAGGTCACAGTTCTATTCCTAGTCAGAGCATATACCCAGGCTGTGGACTTGATCCCCAGTGGGGGGCATGTAGGAGTCAGCCAATCAATGATTCTATCTCATCATTGATGTTTCTATCTCTCTCCCTTTCCCTTCCTCTCTGAAATCAATAAAAATATGTTTAATTTTAAAAGCAGGGATAGCAATACTTATAAATGAAAAAAAATAGACTTCAAAGCAAAGGCCATGACAAGAGACAAAAAAGGATACTACATAGTACCAAAGAGATTGATCCAACAAGAGGATATAACCCTGTGACATCATTGGATAGATCTTGCAGAGAAAATAATTAATAAGGAAACAGATACCTTAAACAACACACTAAATCAGATTGATTTAATTGACATTTACAGAGCATTCCACCCAAAAGCTGTAGAATATATATTCTTCTCAGGTGCACAAGGGACATTCTCAAAGATACACCACATATTAGGACACAAAATAAATCTCTACAAAATCAAGAAGATTGAAATCTTATCAAGCATATTCTCAGATTCCAATAGCATGAAAGTAGAAATTAACCACAATAAAAACAGTCAAAAACATTCAATCACATTTAGTCTAAATAGTATTGTTATTAAAGAATGAATGATTTACCAATGAAATCAATGAAGAAATTAAAAAAAAAAACAACTTTTAAGAGACAAATGAAAATGAACACACAACAACCCAAATGTATGGGACACAGCAAAAGAAGTCCCAGAGGAAAGTTCGTAGCATTACATGCCTACCCCAAGAAATAATAAAAAGTTCTAATAAACTAACATTACAATTAAAAGAATTAGAAAGATAACAAGAAATTCCCAGAGTCAGTAGAAGGAAAGAAATAATAAAGATCAGAGTGGAAATAAATGACATAGAGACTAAAAAAACAATACAAAAGATCAATGAAATCAAGAGCTGGTTCTTTGAAAAGATAAACAAGATTGATAAAACTTTAGCCAGACTCATCAGAAACAAAGAGAGAGAACCCAAATAAAACAAATTAGAAGCAAATGAGGTAAGGTAACAACTGACACCAGAGACTTATGAACGATTGTAAGAAAATACTATGAACAACTATATGTGAACAAACTGGACAAGCTGGGTGAAATGGACAAATTAGTACAAAAATACAACCTTCTAAAACTCAATCAGGAATAATCAGAAAAACATGAATAGGCCAATAGCAACTGATGAAATTGAAGCAATAATAATAATAATAATAATAGTCATAAACTCCCAGCAAACAAAATCCCTGGTCTGGACAGCTTTACAGGGGAGTTCTACCAAGCATTCACAGAAGAACTAAAACCTATCCTCCTCAGACTATTCTGAAAAGTTCAAGAGGAAGGAACACTTCCAGGCTCTTTCTC
>NW_006286227.1:201474-202180 GCF_000327345.1 Myotis davidii
TTTTATGAGGAATATTATCCTACCCCCAAAACTATATAAAGACAATACAAAGAAAGAGAATTACAGGCCAATATCCCTGACAAACAGATGCTAAAATCCTCAACAAAATGTTAGCAAATTGGATCCCACAATATATTAAAAAGATCAAACACCATGACCAAGTGGGATTTATTAAGGAGATGCAAGGCTGGTAGAATATCCGCAAATCAATACATGTGATACATCAAATATACAAACTGAAAGATAAAAACCACATGATCATATCAACAGACAAAGAAAAATTTGACAAAAACCAACATCCATTTTTTATAAAAACTGTCAGCAAAGTCAGAATAGAGGGATCATACTTCCCCATAATAAAGGCTATATATGACAAATGTACAGCCAACATCATACTCAATAGGCAAAAACTAAAAGCATTCCACTTAAGAACAGGAATAAGACAGGGATGTCCTCTTTTACCACTATTATTCAACATAGTACTGGAAGTCTTAGCCATAGCAATCAGACAAGAAGAAAAAATAACAGGCATCCAAAATGGAAAGGAGGAAATAAAACTGTCATTATTTGCAGATGACATGGAAAACCCTAAAGTCTCCACCAAAAACTATTAGATTTAATAAATGAATTTGGCAATGTAGCAGGAAACAAAATCAATGTGAAGAAATCTATGGCATTTCTATACACCAATAGTGAACTTACACAA